>NC_133331.1:95695145-95712645 GCF_042186555.1 Aquarana catesbeiana
AGTTAACCCATGCAGTGTGAGCAAAAAAAAAAAATGCCCCAAGTTCAGCTTTCAATACAAAATCCCTTTTAGGATTAAAAAAACAAACAAATAAATACACATCCAGTAGGCAGCAGGTTCACCTTTTGAAAGCCTGGAAGCCACTTCTCTTCCACCCTTTGAAAAGCAATGACAGCATGTGACAGCTCCTTAGTTCTATTAACTGGCACCACCACTTCAGGGGGCATAAATGAAGGAGTATTTCAGCTAGAAGAGGAATCAGCACAAAGGACACATCCTATGGACTGTAAGTTCCCTTGTGCTGATTTTTTTGTTTTTAATTCAAGCTACACTTGTGGTTTACACTTGCATACCTGTTTCGAGTCACTCAGAAAATACTAAAGCCAAGGATCAGCATGACAGGCAGGCTACTAGTATTTCCCACGGATAGCAGTTAGTATGCTGCTCCCAGTGTAGGTTTCTTTTAAACAAGTTTACTGGCAAGTCATTTCTTGATTGTAGCTCCTGCTTCTAAATAGCTTTCCACTTTCTATATTTTTATAGCTGTTGCTAACAGCTGTGTGACATCAAGCAAATAACATTTATAGTTTTGTGTCCTTTTCACTGGAAATACCATTTCAGAGTTTCCTGGTCTCTAAGCAGCATTACAGACAGAATGGGAAAGCTTGGGATGTGATAACCAATGCATTTTTGGAGTCTGTGAAATGTGAACTCACCCCAACCAGTAACTGTGTACAAAGTATTCCCGCTGCCTGCAAAATAATAGATTTAATTCCATCTGCTAGTAAAGAATTGAAATGCAAAATAAATATGTTATCCATTTAAGTAGAGCCCTTGCTTCTGTTTCCTCTTATTGGCCCCACCATGACGCAGTCTCCTGCCAAGTGAGACAGAGCAATGTCTAGTATATGGAGTATCAGGGGTGGTATTGTCTATATGAAATGCTCAACTTTATGTTCTTTTAACTAGAGGTGTAACAGATGGCACCATTTGCGTCCAAGTAGCAGGAAGCAGTGCCCAATCCGAGTGTAGCCAATCAATCCTGCCACTCTGGGGGGAGCTACAAGCTGGGTTCAGACACGAGCTGCCAGCAATCCAGTGAAGACTTTAGCTGGATAACATGGTGTGCCTAGACAGCTATGTGTGTGAAGATGTGTAGTTGTGAGTCCTTAGAACTCCATGTTTGAGGGGCCAAACTGTTCGGGATAATAGGACACTCAATTAAATGAATGCCAAGCACAGAGGTGCTCAAGTCCGGTCCTCAGGACCCCCTAACAATGTATGTTTTTCAGCTCTTTTCATGGACTGTTAGGTGAGATTAATGTTCTAGTGAGGAAATGTTTAATGTTGGACCTTGAGGGCCAGACCAGAGCATCATTGCCATAATGGTACTTAATGCTCTTCTAATGCTCTTTATCAATCGGGTAGCTAGATTCTTGGAATCAGTGCCCCAGTGTAGACTTAAGTATGAAGAACAAAATGAACTGGTCACTATGGCCAGCATATCTAGCTTTGTGTAAAAGGGCATCCGATGCAAAGACAAGTCAGACATGTCAGACATGTTTAGGGTACTTTAGAGTTGCTTTGTTCTGTTTTTGATCTGCTTCCTTGGAGTGGATTAAAATTTCAATGAGATTGTATTGATGAAGGGGGATGTTAGCAGAATAGGATATGGTGCATTTACCAAAATGAGAAGCAAAGCAAATGCAAAATGTTCCATATAATCCAAATAACAAAAATTCAACCACCACATTCTAATTCCCAAGGGGCTTCACAAATGCATGTCAGAAGTAAAGGACAAACTCCTTTGGATAAAGAACATTAGTGTAACCAGTAAAAAAAATTATATAATTTTAAATATAGGCAGCATTTTTTATATAAAATGTCTGAATAAATTTAGCACAGTCCATTGGGTGAATGAGATTTAACCTTTTTTTAAATAAATCTGGTTTCATTTAGGTTCGGGTTCCTAAGTTTCTAAACCTCTTACATTGAACTTTAAACACATCTAAAGCCAAATGTTTTAAAATGACACCCTCTAGGAGGGAATTTGCACTCAATTTCTTCTCACTTCCTGTTGTGTCACTGAGGACAGGAAGTGAAAGAAAATCCTCACAAAAAAAAAAAAATACTAAACTCATCGCAGAATCCTAATTTGCATGGAACAGCATTTACCTTTTGCATCACTATTTTAATTCCTGTATGTAGCTCATCAATGGCAAGCTTTGTATTTTCCTCATGGCAGGCAAAGTTCTCTGCCTATAGCAGCACCTCTCACATGGTATATTCCCCTATTCCTGACACTCCTCTTAAAGTCTAAATCCAAAAACAAAAGTTGGATATAATTTAGATTATGAGTTCCTAGATGTGGTGGGTGCATTATTTTTTCAGGGCTTTTCTTATTTTTAATTGGTAATACTGCTGATAGCACACTTCCTCTCCCGGGGGCTATAGTCACTCCTTCACTCTTTCTAAGGAAGGAGCTATGGCTGACACCCAGGCCATGACTTCAAACATGTCTCCCTTTGTTGATCTCCATTACATGAGGCTCGGGAGATTAGTTGTATACAGGCAAATAACTTTTTTTGCTTTATTTCAACTCACAGGAAGTGATAAGAACACTGCATTTCAAGTCTTTTTTATACTTTCTTTCTATACTGAAAAATGAAAATGATTGCAGCCAAGGACTGATAAGCTACAATATATTACCTTTTCATTCTTGGGATTAGTCATCCTTTAGGACCGATTAATGCCAGCACTCGCACTGAACGCACAGTTGTCGGAGTGTACTAAAACACAGTGCTGAAGCCCCATTTCCAGTGCATTGTTCTGTTTTCTTTTTTCTTCTTTTTGTTGTTAGAACTTTATTAAAATGTCACAAAAGACATTTCATAAAATTCTATGCACAAACTGCTGCAGTGGTATGAGCTGACACCATAGGAAGCAGGGGAAATTGCCGTGCCTTTGTGTTTGGACTGCGCTAGGCAATGCTACCAAGTGCATCTCAATGCATATGTTGTGACTGGGCCCTCAAAGAGTCTGTAGACCTTCAGCTCCTCTTTTATGTTATAGTAAACAATAAATATCTACATGAATATGAATTTGCAGAAAACACTTGAGAAGACTCTTATTTAATAGTATTTTTAGCAGCTATTTTGCTGTTCATTTTTGCAGGGCTCAGACCAGTAGGTTGTACTAAATTGTCCGAAGGTGGTACTAAACTAAACTGTCCAGCATGGTAATGTATTGATGTGCTCTATGATCCGCTATCAAACATGTTCCTAGAACTGCCAACAGGTGTGGCAGGCTATCATGTGTACTGCACACATGGCATTGCTGGAAGATTGGTCAAAGAAGTGGAATCTGCAGTTCAATGTTTCTAAATGTAAAATAATGCACCTAGGGAAAAGAAAATCCCTTGAGAGAGTACAACATTGGGGGTACAGTGTTAGCCAGCACTACAAAGGAAAAAGTTTTGGGGGTACTTAGTACAGATGAATACAAAATGAGCAAAGAGTGTTACCAGTCAGTGGGAAAAGCAAATAGAATTCTAGGATGCATTACTAGAGGAGTCACCAGTAGGAGGAAGGAGGTCCTGATTCCACTATGTAGAGCTTTAGTGAGACCTCATTTAGAAGACTGACAAGAGATATAACGGAGTGCAATGGGAGTGCCATCATCCCTATAACAACCCTAGAAAAAAAATTCTTCTATTTGTTTCAAGTATTATAGGCAAGAAACACAAATGAGCTTACATATAAAAAGATGTAACAACTTTATTGATATAAATGCATAAAAGACGATGACTAATAGCTACTTAGCACATTATTATAATATTTGCACAGTTAAGACCTTGACCATAATAAAAAAGATGCCTAGGCACTGGCGTGCTTCAAGATGGGGCTTTATGATTCTTCTTCAGGGGTGACTATATGTTAGGTTCAAGAATATTCTACAAACTAAACATATCATTGCACATGAATGTCACAGTACAATAAAGATCATTTGACATTACAGATTATTCATAGCTACTGACCTAGCTGTGCAATACCATTGTGCATAAGTAGCTGCATAGAGAAAGGATGAAAAGGATGGTGCCAACTAATGAATACTTAAGTGTATAAACATGTAGCGGGAGGTTGAGGTGCTGACGTCATCACGCTATACTCAGAGGACGGGTGTTTGCTTGCTGGTCGGCTGTGTTTTATGATCGTTTTTATCTTCTATTCTGTAAGTGTAATCTTTTAAACCCATTAAATCCTTTTGGTACGTTTTACACTGTGAAGCACTTCTTTATATTTTTTTGGGTAATACCTGACCTCTTCCCTTGGTGGTTGATGCTCGAGTCTCCCAGGCTATTTGGTGCTTAGTCCAAGCCCCTTCCCATTACTATCTGTGGATAACCATCTTCCTTTTGGATAAAGGCCTTGGCTGGGTATTTAGCCGCAGGCTCCTAAAAGCTTGCCCTCTGGTAGGCACTCAATTTATGTGGAGGAGGTGCACTGTCGTCAAGAGGTGTCATATCACAAGAACCTACATTTATGTGCTGTTCGTGGACTGTTCATTTATTGCTATCACTTATGTTATTTGTGTATATTAGTTCACACACATGCACTGTTTTGGACAATTTTATTTTTTATCTACGTTTTTTATAGCGTTGCTACTTTGTATTGTGTATAAATATGTTTGGTGTAACTAAAACACTTATAAACTGTCAAACTAGATTCAAAAAGACAATGCGAAATGCATAGAGGCTGAGAAACTGATGCCATCTCCAGTTCTCCCCGATGTTACTTCCGGGTCTGTGGAACGCATGTGGGCTCTGGTAGATGTGAGCGGCAGTGCACAGTGAGCTGTTTGGCTCGATGCCTCTCTAAAGGTACTTGTAAAGGTGAGTGCTTCTGATTTTAACCATTTTGTGGAAATAAACTACTACACTATATGCTACTTCTTTCTGTGGGGGCTTATTTTATTCTCTACATATTCCATATACCTTGGCCATAAGAATGGTGGAAAAACAGTAGAAGAAGACCAGAGGGTGGCTTTCGGATATCCCTGAGTTGGATGAAAAAAGGAAGTTTTGGCTGCTGGTCGGCCTTATTACTCTGGTGAGTGCCGTGGTTGTTGGCACGTGGTAGAGCAGAAATTTCTTGGGGTGTGGAAGAATAATATAGTCACCTATATATTTCTTGGTTTTTATGGACACAGAGATTGGTTAACGCATGCTGATTTATGGACTTATTGGTTCACTACAGTATTTTTTATGTACAAGTTGTAACACACTGTTGCGCTGTATTTAATTATTTTATTTTAGGTTTTCTTTTTGCCTGTATCATTTATTCACACACAAGAGCTTGTGGCTATATATATGGAACACTTTCACTAATTCATCATATATGTGCACTAGAATTTTTTTTTAAAATAATTTTTTACAGATTGATGTGTATAGGGCAAGCGCCCTTTTTGAATTTAGTTTGACAATAAGTAGCTGCATAGATTAAAATACAGGATAGATATATGCTGTCTCCACCTTATAGAACTCACAACCGGAGCATTGACAGCAGACTCACTGTTTTAGCTACTGTGGCCATCAAACGGCAGAGAAGGCTGGATTTGTCCAAATCATAGCTGCCAATAAACTATAAAACAATATTAGTGTGTGCTTATAATAAAGTACTATACAATCGGGGATAAATCAGCTGCGCTTATATCCTTGTCATCAAAGATGCAAACGCCAAGACACAAGGTGCAACTGCTAAGTGAAAGTGTGATAACAGAGTTATATCAGTTGTATCAATGACCACGTCAAGTCTATAATGACGAATAAATAATGAAATACTAAAATAATAATAAAACATTGTGGCCCAGCTAGATAAATTAACAATGAGGTATCTTTAAGAGCAAACAGTACTCACATGCCCAATATGGCAGCAGGTATTACTTGATCTGACAGTGTGAGCGAGGTGTGCCCAGCCAATATCTTGTGGCCGTACTCTCTACCCCTGATTGGCTGGATTTATATCCATATGCCGCCTATTTAATACTTGGGTGCTAGTCCTATCTCACTGCTGTACACACGCTGTCTACTTCAGTGATTTCCAGCTTCAAATGACATTGGCCAGGTATGGTATATTGTACATAGTTACATTGTGCAAGCTGGACCAATGTAACTATGTAGAACATTCTGATGCCTGAAATTCTTCTTGAACAGCAGCAGGAGGGGATGTGGATGCATCTGCCTTCAAGAGCTGAAGAGCTTGTTGTCAGTGAGAAGCTTTTCTGGATGGAAAATATTTTTCATTATCAATCTATGTAATTAACAAACCAGAACTATTTCCAGTTCATAAATACATATATGACCAAATGTGACTTGCCTCCAGTCCTCTTTTAATACACAGAATATTTCCTTTACTTTTCAAAAAAAAAAAAATTTACATTCACGTCCTCCTTTTACCCAATCATAATAGTTTCTGTTGGATGTAAGCAGGCAAAGCTGATCACATAATCCATTTGGCACCTATTTTCACAGCATAATTATGAATTCTCCATGACAAAGGAAAACAGACCACAGAAAACTACCATTGTAAGCCAATATGAATTCCACCTGTTTGTAATGGAAACACACTTTGCGACATGGCCAAAGCAGATTTTAATATCATTACAACACCGGATCAGATGTGTTGTTGGATGGCGCGTTATTTCCTGTATGTAAAAAGCATGCTGCTCCCTCGTGTTGTGAACTGATAATACAAAGCTAAACAAGGTCACCTCAAAGGTAGAATCAGATACAGTGCAAATTGCCTATAAGAGTTTACAATCTATGGGGAATAAAGTCTGCACTTTAATTTGTCTTTTCCCCAAACCAAGTCACTCTTATGCATTAAACTTTATGAATGCATTCCTCACCTAAATGTGTGTGATCCATAAACTGACAATCTTTATTTATCCTGATGCAAATTTTGGGTTCTCTTTTATTTCAAATTTCATAGTATTATCCAAGACACTGAAAAGATTGCTTTTTGCATTAAAAGGCACCAATGAATATGTTCTTCATTAATTTATTTGGGTATAAAGAAGCAGAAGTAACACCAAGCCACCTATATTTAATCACCACGTAGCTGCGACACTTAAAGTGGATGTAAACCCTCACATATACCCAGTGAAGTGAACAGCCTCAGATGTTACAGATGAAACAAATCTCCCTACATGTATATCTGCTGTCTTCAGCTTTATATATTCTTTAGAAAGTTCAGATCGTGTTAGAAGATTTTCACTTCCTGGTTAGCGCTGGCTGCAGTGAAGCCTGGGCATACAGCCAAGACAGCTGATTGGAGGAAAGGCACACACCCCCTCTCCTCATAGGTAGAGACTTTCAGCTCTGTTCCTTGAATAGTTCAGGGCTCTGCTAATCTTTTTATAGCATCCTTCCCAACACAAAACTCTGGCTGCTTTTATCATATGTGATGGAGAACTTGTCAGGAGTTATCAGGCTGATAACAGAAAAACGGAGCAGGAGACAGCTACGGGACATAGTGCTTTGTAGAGAGATAAGAAAACACTACAGATATATGTGCCCAGCTGAAATTTCATAAATTGGGTTTACATCCACTTTAAAGCTGAACTCCAGGCAAACAGCTAAATACAAAAAAGAAAAACATAAGGGAATACAAAGGATTTGTATTTCTGTTCATCTCTAAAAATTCTAAAGCTCTGTCACACAGCACGGCCCTATACAGAGCCTTGCAAAAGTACTCACCCCCCTTGGCATTTTTCGTATTTTGTTGCCTCACAACCTGGAATTAACATGGATTGTTTGAGGATTTGCATCATTTAATTTACAGAACAAGGCCACAACTTTGAAGATTTCCTTTTTTATTGTGAAGCAAACAACAAATAGGACAAAATAACAGAAAAAGTCAATGTGCACTGCATAACTATTCACCCTCCTAAAGTCAATACTTTGTAGAGACACCTTTTGTGGCTATCACAGTTCCAAGTCACTTTGGATAAGTCTCTATGAGCTTGCCACGTGTTACCACTGGGATGTTTGGCCATTCCTCCTTGCAAAACTGCTCCAGCTCTGCAAGTTGGATGGTTTGCACTTGTGAATAACAATCTTTAAGTCTGACCACAGATTTTATATTGGATTGAGGTCTGGGCTTTGACTAGGCCATTCCAGGACATTTAAATGTTTCCCCTTAAACCACTCAAGTGTTGTTTTAGCAGTGTGTTTGGGGTCATTGTCCTGCTGGAAGGCGAACCTCCATCCTAGCTTCAAATCACACACAGAGTGGTACAGGTTTTGCTCAAGAATATCCCTGTATTTAGCACCATCCATCGTTTCCTCAACCCTGATCAGTTTCCCAGTCCCAACTGCTGAAAAACATCCCCACAGCATGATGCTGCCACCACCATGTTTCACTATGGGGATGGTGTTCTTTGGGAGATGTGATGTGCTGGGTTTGCGTCAGACATAGCGTTTTCTTTGATGGCCAAAATGTTTAATTTTAGTCTCATCAGACCAGAGCACTTTCCTCAATACATTTTGGGAGTCTCCCACATGCCTTTTCACAAACTTAAAATATGCCATTTTTTTTCCTTTTGTGCTGAAAGTAATGGCTTTCTTTTGGCCACTCTGCCATAAAGCCCAACTCTATGGCGCGTATGGCTTATTGTCATCCTATGTACAGAGAGTCCAGTCTCTGCTGTGGAACTCTGCAGCTCCTCCAGGGTTACCTTAGGTCTCTGTGCTGCCTCTCTGATTAATGCCCTCCTTTTCCGGAGTTTTGGTGTGCGGCCATCTCTTGGCAGGTTTGCTGTTGTACCATGTTCTTTCCATTTGGTTATGATAGATTTGATGGTGCTCCTAGGGATCATCAAAGATTTGAATATTTTTTTTTGTAACCTAACCCTGACTTGTACTTCTCAACAACCTTGTCCCTTACTTGTTTGGAGAGTTCCTTAGTCTTCATGGCAGTGTTTCTGAAGGTAATTGGTTGCACCAGAGCTTTTTATGGGCTTCATAACAAAGGGGTTGAATACATACGCACATGCCAATTATCAGTTTTTTATTTCTGAAAAATAGTTTTATGTATATATTTTTCTAATTATACTTCACCAACATAGACTATTGTGTTCTGATCCATCACATATAATTCAGATTAAAAAAAACAAAGGCTGATTAAAAAAACCAAAGGCTGTAATGTAACAAAATAAGTAAAAAAAACAAAGGGGGGGGGGGGGCTGAATACTTTTGCAAGGCACTGTATGTCAGGAGAAGGGACCTGATATTTTTTCTAATGCAGTTTCACTTTCACTTACAGGCCACTCCCTACCTCTACTGTCTGATTGGACAAGAAAAGAAGTAGAAGCACACTAGTGAACTCATCTCTATATCACTCTGTTTCTTTCTTACATTAGCATGCTCTATCACTGCGGTCAGACTAATTCTCTCCTTTTCCTCTCCCTCTCTAAGCTTATCTGCACAGTAGACTGTGAGAGGCTGATACCAAGTCAAATTCAGATACTCAGGGCTGAAACAAGGGGTGGGCAGGAGGGGTGGCTGCCCTGGGCACTGTGGTATCATGTGAGGTGGGGGGGGGGATTTGTGTTGGAAGGGGGAATTTGGCGGAGTGGCAGGGAGTTTTATTCTAGTTGGGAAAATTGGGAGGGGGGGGTTAGAGTGATTTAGGGGGGTTTGTGTTAGGAGGGGTAATGGGGGGAGATGATTCGTGCTGGGGGGATTTTGGGGGTAGAGGAGTTGTGCTAGGAAGGGGGTTTTTCAGCAGATTTGTACTGGGAGGAGGGGGAATTTATTTTGCTGACACACAATGCTCATACATCTTGGGGGGCACAGTTTGGCATGTTCGCCCTGGACACTAGATGACCTTGTCCCGGGCACTGCTTATACTGCTTGCATAAAAAATACATCTAATGATGTCTTAATTATTACAGAACTGTAATAGTTTGTGCTTTTATATATGTCTGGGGTTCAGCTTTCAGGAGATCCTGTCACTTTAGCCATTAAGGGCAAAGGGGCGATGTTAATGAAAAGCCAACCTCTGACCAGTTTACTCACCTCTCCAGCTTCCCCCTCCATTCCTTCCTCTGTTAAAGCCACAAACAAAATATCATGTGTTAGATGAAAGGGAGCAGCGGTGTCACCCCCTCTGTCATGCGATTATATGTCAGTCCAAATCCCCGCATTAAAGGGCGAAGTCGCACAATTACCCATACTTGTAAGCATTAGTTATTTTGCAGTGGTGACCATAGAAAAGGGAGCAAGAGGGGGTTGAGGGTGGGGGTGCAGGGGACAAACACTGTAACTTTGTCCACAATGGGCAAGGTGACAGTGTCTGTATAAAGGTATAGTTAAAGTGTCAATAAACCCACATCATAAAAAACTATCAACAAATGTTGTATTACATGTTGTTCATACTCACTCAGTCACTATGAGATTCTTTTTCTGTATTCTGTAAAAAAACTGGTTGATCCTGCTGTTCTGTATCTCCACATTCTGTTCTTGTCCCCAATTCAGCTAGGGTTTTGCAGAGCAGTGTTGGTAGCTCTGCACATGCTCAGTTTTTAGTGAGTTTCTATGCTGATCATTTCCTCCCTATCACATCTGAGCAACCCATGTGACTGTAGTCACACATGTGGGCGTATACACTCTGGTAAGTGACAGCTTACTCCTTCCCTCTTCCTCTATGCCCACTAACCAGTTAAGCACAATGGGGGCGGGATATTACATGTAGATTGGTGGAGGCTTCAACTCCCTGTTATTATAAGACACAGGCTGGAGGGGTGTGACACAGCCTGTGACTGGCAGAAATCCGCCCCCACCATGTTATTGCCAAAAATAATAAAAATTTTATGTATTTTATGTATTTTTACTATTTGTGTTTCAAAGACTGTTTTTTTTTTATCTTTATTTTTTTTTTAGCTAGAAGCTATGTTCTTATGTTCTTATGCTATGCTTATGTTTCCCTGCAGACAGGCTAGGAAAGATCTGGGTCATGTGACAGCTGTATATCGATTAGGAAAAAGGTACTTAGATGTTTTTTTATTAAAATAATTACAGTGTCATCATCCATATACAAAAATAGAAGGGGCAATGTAAATTAAACAGTGTGTGTTTAGTATCACTTTAAAGTGGTTGTAAAGTCAGAAGGTTTTTTATGCATTTTTGGATAAAAAAGCTTCTATGTGCAGCAGCCCCCCTCACCCCCCCCCCCCCAGTACTTACCTGAGCCCATCTCGATCCAGCGATGTCTCTGCGGCCTGGGACTCTTCCACCTGATTGGCTAAGACAGCAGCGCAGTGCTATTGGCTCCTGCTGCTGTCAATCAAAATCAGTGAGCCAATGATAAGCGAGAGGGGGCAGGGCCAAACTGCGGCTCCGAGTCTGACTGGACACACAGAGCAGCGGCTCGGGTGCCCCCATACCAAGCTGCTTGCTGTGGGGGCACTCAGCAGGAGGGAGAGGCCAGGAGAGATGGCGAGGGACCCCAGAAAAGGAGGATCTAAGCTGCTCTGTGCAAAAACAATGCACAGAGCAAGCAGGTAAGTATAACATGTTTGTTATTTTTAAATGATAAAAACTTAGACTTTAGTATTTCTTTAAGTCAGCAATGAAATTAAAGCTCTGCAAAAGGGACACACAAAACAAAATCGAATTGCTCGAGGCTTTGGATTTCATCCAGGCTTTGAGTAATCAACCAATTAACCCTACTCTTTTTTTCCGTAGTCATGATGATCTAGTAAGGCATTTTGCACTAAGTGGAAAAGAGCCTAACTTTAAATATTCCTAAAAATGTTCCTTCCCCCTTCCTTCTACCTATCCGTCCTAACGTGTATAAAAAAAAAATATGTATACTTACTTATTTTGAATCCACTCTGGTCTGGTCACATAATCCCACAGCTCCAGCTCCACTGTGATAGTGAGCAGCTGCTGCAGGGGAGAGGAAGGAGCGCCGGCAACAGCTGAGTTATGGGAGCCTATTGGTGATATCACAGCTCCCGGAAGTACCAGCTGTTGTTAAGCACTCCCTAAAGCCTGGTACACACTATTCATTTTTTTTTCGTTCAACCCGACCGGCTATCGATTAGGTGTTCTGGCAGGGGGGCCATCCCCATGTCAGAACATGTCAGAACACAGCTCAGCAGGAGTTATCCCTCTACTAACGTCAGATCGTTAGTACAACAGTTCCGACCGGAGCTCACAGTCTTTTTTTGTTCAACCCGCTGGGTTGAACGGAAAAAAAAGCTCATAGTGTGTACCAGGTTTTAGTGTTATTTGAAAGCTACATATTGATATCGATGGAACCAGGGAACACATGAAATCTGTAGGCTTAGAACAGGGAGTTTTAAAATACAAGCATATCTGCTACCCTAGAGATGCAGCAAACAGTGTTGTCAGAACCAAATTCTATTTTTCATTATTGATGGGATTGTACCATTAATCCAATCTATATGCTGGCCAATTGGAAAGATACAAAAATTGCAATATTTGATAAAATATCTGGCAACTGAAAGATGATAGCAACATTCTAGGTAAAACATAATTTGCAAAGATGGATAGAAGCAGGTATCCTTATATTCATATATCATTTGGGGTACATGGCAATTACAATCTAAATGATATCCTCAACACCTAAAAGTACAAATGGTGTTGTTCATTCATGATCAGTTCCACTAAGATTTTTCCCAGAATTTTTTCAAAATTTTTACCAAGGTTTTAGTAAAATCTGAATGTGCACAGATGGCCTAAATTAAGTTAATTGCAACAAAACACTCTGTCGAAAAACACTCACCATTTGTTTATTCAAGTACACAATAGAATGTGTAATTCACAAAAATATCAGTTTTGATGATGTTACTTTTCTGAACCAATACAGAAAAATGTTGTTGTTTTGTTGTTGTTTCAGTTTCCCAGTACAAGTTAAACAGAATGTATAGGTATATAATTTCTTTAATAATATAATATGGTTATGACAAAAAATGTATATATATATATATATATATATATATATATATATATATATATATATATATATATATACAAAATATATATTATATCTACAGTATATATACTGTATATAGGGCATATGATGTGTCAATCAGGGAGAAAAAGTCTGAAGGCAAACAGATCTGTCTTTAAAAAGTCCATAACGCTATTTGAGAGTAATGTCATGCATGTGCTCTGTATTTAACATTTATGTGTAAAACAACAATTTAAAATAAATTTAAAAAAATGTGAAAACACCAGTTTAAAAATGTACAAACTTAAAACATGATATTTGCTTAGACCACAAGCCAATATAGCTTCCTTTTAAACCTAAATGCAATCAAAACTCTTAAATATTTTAGATAGACACGAACAAAGTACCTTCTTTTGTCAAGTTCCTATTGCTGTCCATGTCACAATTAAAGAAATTTAACCTCACTTCCTGCCACTGGAGACATTTCCTGCCATGTCCTGCTTTAGGCTGGGTTCACACCACAGTACGGAGGGGCTCACAGCAGAGGCCTGGTGCATCCCTGTTTGTCGTTTCAGTCCAAATTTTTGGCTGAATTCGGACCTGAAATAGACCAGAAGATGCACAGGTCTCCTGTTCGTAGAGAGCCGGTCACAATCTCCTGACATGCGAATTGGATGCGGGGAAACCCGCATCCAGTTCGCATCAGTGTGAACCCAGCCTTAAGTGGAAGGTCTGACCCTTCCTCACTCTATTAAAATATAAAGAAAAGTTTGGGCTGATGTGGGGGTTTAACTGATACAATTTCTGATTGTTTTTCATATTTATTTTGCTTTTCTCTTTTTTAAAAAAATCACATTAGCTCATCCTTAGTGTTGATAGGGATCTAATGGACATCACAGGCGATGAAAGCTGCATTTAGAAAGTGCCAATTAGCTATGGTTTCACAGGCAAACACATGCTTAGAGGTTAAAATATGTCATTTCTGGTTAGGCCACACAAAACCCAAGGTCAGCAAACAGCATTCATATTAATTATTGCCTCTGGAAAGATTTTGGGACTACGAGGCAAAGGCACACAGCAAGAGGAATTTGCTGGCAGACCCTAAAGTATGGTTCACAAGCCGACTGCTGGCTCCCATGTTGATAATCCTATTTCCAGCTTTTCAACAATGCCATTAAACCCAATAATAACAGCTGCAGGAACAGCTTTTCTCTACTGCTTTTACACAATGGTAACCATTTTTATATTCCTAAAAAAAAAAGAACCTTCAAAAAACACATCAAAAAGCTACCTTTTTATGTCTTACAACTTGAGGGTTAAAACACACAACTGTCCATTTTGGATTTACTTGGCCAGACTTGAATGAATTTGGCAGGGCTGAATTTACACACTGTGAAATCTCATCATTTTCCAATTAGTGCATCTCTTATATTAGGCTTCCCAGTGGAATGAAAATGTGCTTTATGTGGACAAAACGTGCAATATATATTCTATAGCTGAGAAATCCTATAGATGTATTCTATGTAACATAATTACATTTATAATGTTTACCTTTCATTCTTGCTAAATTTTTAACCAGTTACTCATTTAAATCTGTGGGATGGATTTTTTTTTTGTTCCATTGCTACAGAATTGTCATAATTTTCAATTTCAGCTGTCTTAGCAAATAAATGTTTTGAGCTTAATTTGCTCAATCAAGCAGCATAGTTGCAGAGGTAAAGGCAACATGGATTGTACCAATGTAAAAAAAGGGGAAAGAAAATGTTGCCACAAACCCAACATTTTAACTGGCCACACAATGTCCTTGAATTACATTTAAAAGTAGACCCATCATTAAATTTACTCTTTACATGAATTATTAGGGTCTATGGCAGAATTATCAAAAAGTATTTTTCTTGCCATGACTTAAAAAATGCTGTTTCTGAGTCCCATCGCGTGACTTAGGGACTAGGCAAATGATCATATGGTCTCTAGCTACCAGAGCATTGCTGGAGTTTTACATCATTAGAGACTGCAAAGATTCTATTGTTTTTAATGAGGAAGACCCCATCTGGCAAATTAATAGTGGGATAAGATGATTAGGAATACACTTCGAGTTGAGTCTGAATATGTGTTTGACCCAAACGCAACTTGTTCACAGTTTGGCAAATGGGCAAACAAACTAAAATTTCACCAGTTCGTCTGAACCCCCAGCTGATGTTTTTTTTTAACAGACTACCACCACAAAATGACAGATCCCTGGCCAGCTGGTGTTTGTAAACAGACGGGCCATGAAATCCTGGATGGTGTCATTGTTCAAGTATGGTCATGACCATGTTTAATCACTGTCGTCACCCAGGATCCCTGGCTGTTTGTTTTCGTACAAAAGCTGGATGTGGATGTATCATTTGTGATGGAAATAGTGACGGTTTAACATCACCAGGCATTGCAGATCATTTTTTCAGTGGGTAAACATCTTTTGGTGGTAGCTCGTCCTGATTAACGCTGCCCCACACCAATATCATTTAAGAAAAATAAATGAATGGGGTGGGGGCCCCATAAAAATTAATAAAATACCCTAGATGGCCAGGAAAGGGGTGCAGCATGACTTCAACATTGGAAGGGTACCTTACAAGGGGGGTTGCAAAGCCCCCCCCACAAAGCATGTTCTCCCCAATGATCAAAGGACAAGGGTTCCATTCCCACATCCTGTCCCCCAAACGGAATCTGAAGGTCTGAAGAGTGATGTGAAAAAGTAAAAAAAAAAAAAAAACATGCACATGTTAAAAAAAAGTAAACAAGGCCCTCCAATGTAAATCCAACATCAATCACGTTGTCCTGCAATTTAGATCTATGTCAATCACGATGAGCCCCTGACATAACAACCTGCCATGTCCAATGATGTTTACTACAGTTGGGCGGACAGTTCAAGCCAAGCAAAAGTTCAGCCCGAACATTGCCTGTTTGGCAAACACCCAAGATCGGCGGGATCTTGAGCGCTGAGCACCCCAGAATGCACTGCGCATTGCACAGTGCGTTCTAAGCTCTGCTTGGGCAAAGCTTTGCCTAATCAGCGCACAGTAAATAGCTGGTTGTTAACAACAGATAAGTCATCAGCTGTCAATAGGCTTCACCGCTGACAGCTGAATGAAAAAAAAAAACATCGCTGGCAATAGGAAAATGTTAAAAAAATTAAAAATAAATAAACGGCGTGGGGTTCATGCTAGTCCCACTGCAAATAGCAGATTCCCGGCTAGTGTCTGTATGTAAACGAACAGGCTGGGAATTCTGCGAGGCATCATTGACCATGTTGGTCTATGACATCACCAATAGAAAGTCAATTGTTTTTAATGAGGGAGACTCCATTCTGTAAACTAGCAATGAGATAAGATTATTAGTAGGAATAAGCTTTCGGTTTGGGTTGAACATGCATGACCCTGTCGTGTAAGAATAATGGCACCAGAAGACGCGTTGCGCATTTTGCAGTGATTGCCACGAGATTTGAAATTGCGGGCAGAATCAAGGCGATTTTGCCCAGCAATTCCAAATTGCAAAGTGTGATTGGAGTCTAATGCCGCGTACACACGGTCGGACTTTTCGTCTACAAAAGTCCAACGGACGCTGACGGACTAAAGCTGGCTGGTAATCCGATCGTGTGTGGGCTTCTCCGGACTTTCAACGGACTTTTTTAGCCTCAAATCCGACGGACTTTAGATTTGAAGCATGCTTCAAATCTTTACGTCGTAAGTACGACGGACCCCGAAGTCCGCTCGTCTGTATGCTAGTCCGACGGACAAAAAAACGACGCATGCTCATAAGCAAAAACTAAACGGAAGCACTCGGTCTAGTAAAACTAGTGTTCGTATTGTAGGTAGCACATTCATCACGCTGCAAAATCTGTGATCGTTGAATGCAGCGCATTTTATTTCTTCTTTACGAAGGCTCTATAAAGAACGAAGGTGTTTTGCTGTTCATAATCAGAGTTCTCCCAAACTGATTTCTGGATTCTTTTTCTCTTTGATCTCATGAATGATATAGTATGCATTTTAAAAACAATGTTTCCATACTAATAATACTTTTTCCCCTTTTTTTTTTTTAGGTTTGTAAAGTTACCACAAAGAACCCATTATTCTGTTTTTTTTTTTTTTATAGTGATTATTTTTTAGTTTTTAGATAAAGTTAACCCAAAGCACCGTTTTTGGTTACGTAAATTTTTGGATTTTCAAGACTTACCACTTGAACATTATTAACATTAGTAATGTATTTTTGGTGTGTTTTTTTTCTAACTCAATGAGATTGTTGTCCCTTGTTAATTTAACATTGTGTGTAAAATCAATGATTTCAAAGAAAAAACATAAAAAGTCTTTTGCTAAACTCAAAAAATGATCCATTTATTCATGGTCAAAATAAAATAAAGAGGAAGTCAACGCTGGAAAAAGTCGGTGTACCAGAAAATTGGGATCTTGCGGAGTCCATATAAGAGGGAGCACAATCTGGTCCAAGAATCCCAGAGATCAACAGCACCAGCAGATGATCTAGAT
>NC_133331.1:99075145-99210145 GCF_042186555.1 Aquarana catesbeiana
GAAGTCTTCCAGTCTTCCTTGTTCCAGGGACAACTGTCTAAGAAGGAGAATCCACTCTCCTTGGGATATTTTCTATAATTTCCTGTTCTTTCTCTGTGATATAAAGTGAAAGGAAATTTCACTAATGGTACACAGATAGTAAACAATGAACTTTCAGGGGTTTGTAACCTTACTCTTTCCAAATCTAAATCTACTTACACTTTAAATCTATCATATTTCATGTATCATGTTAAGACAGATGTTAATTGTCCAAGACATGAATAGAGATGTACAAGGTTTGAAATCTTCTCGACCAATGTCTTGATCAATGTCTTGTCCAGTCAACACCTCTGTCTAGCTTTTATCACCATGAACATTTTTAAAGTACATTTTTCTAAATAAGTTTGTTTTTTATTTAGTTTTCTTTGTTTAGAAATTATTACACCAAAACTCTTGGACACTTCACTGGCAGAATATCTTGTAACAAATTTAGCAGTATGATATATGAAGTATGCAATACAAAGCCTTGATAAGCCAGAGGTATTTTAAAGCCAAGTGCTGTGGCCTGGTGAAAGGAAGATGGAACACAGGCTTTAATTGCCAAAAGTGGATTTGGAGGAAAAAAAAGAAGAATTGTTTGAAGAAAAGAACACTTAGCCAACAGTTAAGTCCTGGGGTCGATCTATTATGTCCTAGAGATGTGTGGCACCCAGTGGCACAATTACTGTATACTGTAGGCATAGGGAATAATTTAAACTACTAAGCATCAATAAATCACGGAGGCTTATGTCCCACAATCAGTGTTGAAACAGGACCTAAAAGGAGAAGATACATTTCTACGGGATAATAATCCAAAACACAAATCAACCTTGAAATGCTTCAAGAAGTGAAATATATGTTTTGGATTGGCCTTAATATTCCCCTGGCTCAAATATGACTGAGAATCTGTTGGAAGATCTCAAATATTTAATGCATGCAAAAGAGGGAGTCAAAAGAATTCATGCTAGAATAGAATTATTGTTAGTTGTTTGGAGTCTGTGCTGCCTGCCAACAGAAATGTAAAGCCAGCAGTATATATTACTGTCTGACTGTAGAATTTCCTTGTAGGCCCTCACATTACAGAGTTTTTTTATAAATTGAAAGAAGATTGTAACAAAAATTGTATAATAAAACTGTAAAGTGCATAGCCAGCTTCCCTAAATACTGACTATCAGAGAACTATATTTTATTTTCCACATTCAGCAGACTTATTCTAATGGTGTAGTGGAATTTGGAGAAATATATCCTCCGAGAGTTACCAGCAGAGCTTTTTTCAGTAAGAAAATTACCAACATGTGTAATTTGACAGGGGTACTCAACATTTTTCATTTACTGCATATATCCAATTACTACACTCACATCTATACTTTCAATGCACAATACAGAAGGTAACCCCATTCTACCCTTCAGCACTGGATCTTGGCCATAAGAGCAGCAGTGACATGGGGCTCTTATCTACCCATCTGTCTTGTCCATTCGCTCTATTAAGAAAACATAAACCCATAGTTGTTTCATGCAGAAACATTTGGTAAATACTAGCATGTAGTTATCAGCATAGTCAATTGATTATGTGGTCATTTAGATCCAGAGAGCTCTAATGTCTACAGACTGTCACAGAATTCTCCTGTCTGCCATTTTTTTCAGCTTACAGAGGGACAATTATGTGTTACTGAAGTATTTACTGACGCACAGAACAATCAGCAAATCTAAGCATTTGCTTTAGCTCAGTATCACTTAATAATAATGAGTATGTCCTTTACACCATGCAAAAGTACCACGTGAACTCAGTAACAGTACATAAAATGCTTAGCATATTCAGGCAATTTTCCATTAGCCTTCAACTCATTTATTTCAATCACCTACCAATCAATTTGTATCCAATTAAAATAGTGGTGTAAATCACTTGAAACCACCACAAAGCCAGTTTAAAAGCATTTTAGTCAATTTGCACTCCAGTTTTATTCACTTAAAGCTGAACTTTATCTATAACAACTTGTTAAAAAATCATGTTCTTTAGCAAGTAGTATACAATCTACATTAATAATTATACTACCAAAATAGTGTGTGCTGTAAATTGCCTCCGGCATTGCTCCCGTTTTTTTTTGTTTTTTTTTGCTGGAGGCTGCCATTTTGCTGAAGCCCAGAGCCCCCGAATAGCAGTAAACCATGAAAGAGAACAAAACCCATCAATTTAACGGTTTCAAAAAACAGATACATGCCTGGAATGCCATGATTGCTGACTTTCACATTTGCTTGTGTCCTCAACCACACTGTCAAACCATCAAAACCATGGCAGTTGCAGATCAAACAGAAGAAGCTTCCTTGGCTTTAAAAGGATAGGAGGGTTTAATTCCACTTTAAGGCTGTCAGCAAACTTAACAATGGAGAGCAACTGAGCATATGAAGAGCACAGTGAGTCAGCATATTACTGGATTTTAAACAGTATAGCCACTTATTTTTAATGTTTTCCATAGCTATACCTGCAAAAGGGGCCAGTCTGAAGTTATCTAGCAGAACTTAAAGGCTACGTTCACCTTTGTTTTTTTCTAAATTTCAGCTCCCCTATGTACCAATATAGCATTAATGTACTTATTATGCAAAAATAAAACAGCTTTCCATTAATTCTACACATGCACACTTCACTCTCTTCATAGCTGTTTAAACACACTGCTCGATTATTTCTGCCTTTCTTCCTGTTTGACTTTAGGTCTTGACACAGGAAGGAGTTGACCAGCTGATCTCATCAGCACACACCCTGCATCTAACTTCAGCTGGTCAACCCCTTCCTGTGTCATGGCCTAAAGTCTGACCAGGAAGTAAGGCAGAAGTAATCGAGCAGTGTGTTTAAACAGCTATAAAGAGAGTTAGGTAAGCTGATGTAAAATTATTGGAAAGCTGTTTTATTTTTGTAAAATAAGTACATTAATGCTATGTTGGTACATAAGGGAGCTGGGATTTAGAAAAAATATTGAGATAAAGAATTCTGACAGTTTTCCAACACTCTTTTACACCATGCATGTTCTGAGTTTTTGAGTCAAAAGTATTGTAAACAGACAAAGTCAGACAACTAGCCTTTTCAAAAGAAGGCCAGCAATACTAGCTGCCATACTTTTCTCATGGCAGAGTCACTTTAATCTACTGAAATCAGGAGAAACAATCAAACCCACCTTTGCTGTGGCCCATTCAACTCTACTCAGTCAAGTCTTTAAAACTGCCAGCATCAGTCATGTATTGAAAACATCTGCTTTCCTGGAGCAGGAGCACGGTTTCACTGCTGTTCAGACCAGTCAAAGCATGCAACTCTAAAGCCGTGTACACATGACCGGACCTTTCGACTGAACTGGTCCAATGGAATGAATCCGTCAGACAATCCGACCGTGTGTGGGCTTCATCTGACTTTTTCTGTCGAAAATCAGACGGGCTTTAGATTTGGAACATGTTTCAAATCTTTCTGACGGACTTGATTCCGGTCGAAAATCCGTTCGTGTGTATGCTAGTCCGACGGACAAAAAAGGACGAAAGGCAGCTATTGGCTACTAGCTATGAACTTCCTTATTCTAGTCCCTTCATACGTCACAACATTCAAACCAACTGACTTTTGAACAGACTTTAGTCCGTTCGTGTGTGGGCAAGTCCGGTCGTCCGAAAGTCCGTCGTAACTCCGTCGAAAGTCTGTCGGAAAGACCGTCTGACCTTTGATGCTGAAAAGTCTGCTCGTGTGTACGCGGCATAAGGCTCAATTCACACTAATGCTTTTTTTATTCATTTTGCAGAACTGCAGGGAAATTTTTCTTCACATGGGTTCCTATGGAACATGTTCACATCAATACATTTTTGTGCCTCTGCATTTTGTTAAAGGGTCGGAGACATTTCTTACCGCAAAATGCAGCGTTTTGTATGTAATAGACTTCAATGGACTCACATCCAAAACGCAAGTACCAGGTTTTTACCACGATTTTGCCGTGATTTGCGATTTGTGTTGTTTTTTTTTTTTCTTTAGCTGTACATTCACTGTATATAACTGGTTGTGAAGGAGCCGGCCACAGCGTCCTTAACAACTGATGAGTCATCAGCTGTCAGCGGGCTTCCCCGCAAAATGTAAAAAATAAGAATTGGCAGCTAAAAAAAAATCATGGAAAAAACAGCGTGGGGCCCCCCCAGGTCCATACCAGCACCTTGGGTCTAGTATGGAATTGGAGGGGACCCCCCCCACGCCAATTTTTTTTTTTTTTAAATGGCGTGGGGTCCCCCCCAAAATCCATATTAGATTCTTATCTGAGCATGCAGCCCGACAGGTCAGGAAAGGGAGGGGATGAGCGAGCGCCCCCCATTCTGAACCATACAAGAACCCCGGCCGGTGGTTGTCTGGGTCTGCGGGCAGGGGGTCTTATCGGAATCTGGAAGTCCCCTTTAAGGGGGGCCCCAGATCCCGGCCTCCCACCCATGTGAATGAGTATGGGGTACATTGTACCCCTACCCATTTACCAAAAATGGAACATAGTGTGAAAAAATACAGTAGACAGATTTTGACAAGTCTTTTATTAAGAATACCTTAATCCCCGCTTCTTCCTCCGGTCTTCCTCCATCTTCTCCTGCATCTTCCTCCTCTGGGTTTCTTCGCCTGCTCTTCCTTTTTCTCCTGTCTTCTTTGTCTGGTGTTGTTCTTCCTCTGCCGCCGCCGACCCTCATCCAATCCTGCATCCCAATCCCGCAGATGACCCTCCTCCGATGCTGCATCTTGCTGATCTGTCCGTGCCTATGTCAAGCATGTCTTAGTTAATGATGTTGGCGTGGTCATCGGTTGACGTCATCCAGAGGCCCAGCCCCTATTGTGACGTCATGGACCCATCATGCCCCAGGTGGTAACTTCACAGGGGGGCTGGGCCTCTGGATGATGTCATCTGATGGCCACGCCCCCATTGTTACCCAAGACATGCTTGACATCAACGTGAATAGATCAGCGGGATACAGCATTGGAGGAGGGTCGTCAGCAGGAGCAGGACACAGCATCGGAGAAGGGTCGTCTGTGGCAGAAGAAGAAGAACACCAGACAAAGACGGCGGGAGAAAGAAGAAAATCGGAAGAAGAAGCAGCCCAGATGAGGAAGATACGGGAGAAGATGGAGGAAGACCGGAGGAAGAAGCAGGGAAGAAGATGATATTTTTAAATAAAAGACTTTCAAAAACTGTCTACTGTATTTTTTCACACTACACTATTTTTTTGTGAATGGGTAGGGGTACAATGTACCCCATACTCATTCACATAGGGTGGAGGCCGGGATCTGGGGGCCCCCTCGTTAAAGTGGGCTTCCAGATTCCGATAAGCCCCCCGCCCGCAGACCCCAACAACCACGGGCCAGGGTTGTCAGGAAGAGGCCCCTGTCCCCATCAACATGGGGGGCAAGGTGCTTTGGGGTGGGGCTCTGCCCCAAAGCACCCACCCCCCGTGTTGAGGGCATGCGGCCTGGTATGGTTCAGGAGGGGGGGCTTTCGCTCGTCCCCTCCCTTTACTGACCTGCCGGATAAGGATAAGGGTCTGGTATGGATTTTGGGGGCGCCCCAAGCCATTTTTTTTTAAATTTTGGTGTGGGGGTCCCCTCCGAATCCATACTAGACCCAAGGGCCTGGTATGGACCTGGGGGCAGACCCCATGCTGTTTTTTTTTTCACAATTTTTTTTTTAACCGGCAATTCTTTTTTTTACATTAAGCGGGGAAGCTGATGACTCATCGGTGGCTGGCTTCCCGCCCCCTCATAAGCAACCAGCTATATACAGTGTAAAAATGCAAATCGACGCAAAATTACAGTAACATTGTGGTAAAAACGAGTGTCCAAAATAGTGGTAAGCACCGCAAAAAGCACTGCAGAAGCACTCAAAAGCAACATGCACAGATGTGAATCGAGCCTAAGGACCCATTTACACCTCAGCATTTTGGCACAAAGCTCCAAAACGCTGGAGGAGAAAAAAATCAATTATTCTCTACGCAGTTGGTCTCCACTACAAGTCGTCTGAAGCTCAAAAAAGTTCTGCAGCTTTTTTGTAGCTGGAATCAGGCAGATTGGTGTATTTTTTAAGCATTTTTGTTTCACAGAAATGCTTGGAAATGCTTGATTTAAGCATTTTGAACATTTTATTGTGTTTGTTGTGAATTTTTGAGCATTTTTCTGCTCAAATGCATTAAATGAAAAGATATAATAATAAATAATAAAATAATCAAATAAATAATAATAAAACAAATAAAAAAACCCTAACCCTTAACCCTAATATTAACCCCTAACCCTTAAGCAAAATAAATACAAAGTAAATAAATAAATTAACCCCTAACCTTTAAACCCCAATTCTTAACCCCTTACAAAAAAGTAAAACAATTAATGAATAAATAATAAATAAAAGTGTATGAAAAAGGTTAAAAACATAGGAACAAATGATGGAGCAGATGATATTTTTCTCTATTGACTCATTTAAAACCGCCAAAGCTCAAAAAAGCTGTACACAAACTCGCAAAAAAGCACAAATAGTCGAAAAAACACCAAAAAAAAACGCTCAAAAGCCCAATGCTCAGGTGTGAATGCAGCCAAAGTATATGCAACATTCACATATTCACCGGTGAATCTGACAACAGAAAGCGTTATCATCAAAAACTAAGCAAAGATGCAGGCTTATATTAGGTGTATTTACTGAGTACTTTTCATATTTACAATGGACTTATTTAGTAATAATTAAATTCTGCAGATTGGATACCTGACATTTGTAACAGATTTGCAAACTATCATAGCCATAAATGTTTGCACTGAATTTCCTTTGCAGAGAGTGGAGATCTGGTGTGTCAGATACCAAATGACACTGAATTTATGATCCTGGGTGAAGGTAGGTTTAAAGTTAACAGTGTAGAAGAGTACAAAAGATGTGCAATACCTTTGGCTTGATTTTAATGAGGGCAATATCAGCTTTTTCATCCACATCTATTATTTTGGCATCATATGTGGACCCATCACTCCTCTCCACTTTCAGCCTTTGCTTGTTTGTCACCACATGGGCATTGGTGAGAATCAACCCATCTTCTGAGACAATGAAACCTGATCCGCTGGCTGAGGGGACTTCACGCTTTCCAAAGAAATTGAACCTGGACACAAAAATTGGTTGTAAGAAGATGAGATCACACCATAATACACAAGTAATATATTACAAAAGCTTTTCTCAAGCAGGGTTTTGCGAAACTCTAGGGTTCCTCCAGAGTTTCTGCCTTTCAGATCAGTTACCACTGACATCAAGTGATCATAAATTGAGGGCCAAGAGCAGGTGCCAGAGGGAATTTGTCTAATCTGCATCAAATCTTGAACTTGGCAGACCAAGACCCTCAGGTTTATTGAGCTGATACATACAAAGTATACTAGAGAAATTTTGAGTCGTGGCAAAAAGCTTAGCTTAATATGTATGCAACTGTAAAGAGCAAATAAGTGAAAGAACCAGAGTTCAGTTGCCTTTAAAATAGGGTAGCCAGAACAAGGAAAACATATTTTAGACTGGCTGCTATGGGAACATTGTTCTCTGTCATATGTAACAGTGTTCTTCAATTCATTTTGATATTTTGTACCACTTAAAAAAAAAAAAAAAAAATCTTTTTCACTACCCTTGTTTCTCATAAGGCCCCTTTCACACTGGGGCGGTGGGGGCGTCGGCGGTACAACAGCGCTATTTTTAGCGCTGCTGTACCGTCGTTCTTGCAGCTGTATTTGGCCGCTAGCGGTGCGGTTTTAACCCCCGCTGGCGGCCGAAAAAGGGTTAAAATCCCTCATACAGCGCGGCTATAGCCGCGGTATTGCCGCGGTATAGCCGCGCTGTCCCATTGATTTCAATGAGCAGGAGCGGTTTAGGAGCTCCTTCACCGCTCCAAAGAAGCGGTTTGCAGGACTTTTTTCACCGTCCTGCCAGCGCACCGCTTCAGTGTGAAAGCCCTCGGGCTTTCACACTGAACAAACAGCGGAGGCTGTTTAGGGGCGGTTTGCAGGCGGTATTTTTAGCGCAATACCGCCTGCAAACCGCCCCAGTGTGAAAGGGGTCTGAGTGCCCCTTAATGTGTGTATAATTAATGAACCTATCTACCAAATACATACAGTATACTGTACAGTAAGTCCCCTACATATGAACCTTTTCGAATTGCGAACTTTCAAAGATGCGAACATGTGTTTGCACAGTTTGTTTTCATTAAACCCTACTGATCAGCGCCAACAACCTTTGTCTGCAAGCACTGATCTTTGTTGGACTTATGAACAAGCTCCCAGAATGGAACGTGTTCGTAAGTAGGGGACTTACTGTACAGCTTTCCACAGTAGCCTCTTTTCCTACCGTGCTATTTAAAGTTTATACTATAAGGCTTCATGTACATGGGATGTTGTTCAACCTCTCCTGAAAGATTTAACTTCACAGCTAGAAACCGGCGTCTAAAAACGGCTGTTTAGCCACGTTTGCATCAAGAAGCGTTTGAAAAAAAAAAAAATGTTTTTCTCAAAATAGCCAAAAATAAAAAACACCTGTAAACAAAACGCAGCTAAACGTGAGTTGCTGCGTTTAGCCACGTTTGAAATGCCTCTAAACACAGCTTCTGAACACATTTTTTTTTGGGTTCCAAAAAAAGCCTCTAAACACAACTGCCTAGAAACAACTATAAATGAACCAGTGTACATGTACTGATAAGATAACAGAGGAGGGTCCAGGAGCAGTTGAAAAAAATGCCCAACTGCTCCTAAACATCTGTTTACCAGCAGCAGTGTACATGAGGCCTAATATTTATTGTTATCATTTGCTTTACATGTTAACCTGTAAATTAGAAATAACCGACAGTAGAAGTAATGCCCTGTACACACGGTAGGATTTTCCGACAGAAGAGTGCAATCGGATTGTGTTGTCGGAAATTCCGATCGTGTGTGGGCTCCATCGGACTTTTTCCGTCGGAATTTCCAACACACAAAGTTTGAGAGCAGGATATAAAATTTTCCAACAACAAAATCTGATCGTTTAAATTCCGATTGTGTGTACAAAAATCCAACGCACAAAGTGCCACGCATGCTCAGAATAAATTAAGAAACGAAAGCTATTGGCTACTGCCCCGTTTATAGTCCCGATGTATGTGTTTTATATCACCACGTTCAGAATGGTCGGATTTTCCAACAACTTTGTCCGACCGTGTGTATGCAAGACAAGTTTGGCCCAAAATCCGACTGATTTTGTCGTCCGAATGTCCGATCAATGTCCGATCGTGTGTACAGGGCATAATTCTTAAGGTAAAAGTACCACTATCTATGTAATTTCAAACAACAATTAGAGGTTAGCAATAAGTGCAATAATTGCACATAGATGAAACTTTGCGTATGATATATCATAAAGATGGAAATATGGGGTGTACAGTAAAACCTTGGTTTGAGAGCATAATTCGTTCCAGAAACATGCTTGTAATTCAAAGCACTTGTATATCAAAGCATTTTTTTTACAGGGTATAAAAAAGAGAAGAGAGGCACCTCTAAGTGTAGCAATAAGTTGCTAAATGTTGTACCTTCATTAAATGTAACCATATTGCTACACTCTCTTCTTTATTATACTCCAGTTGTGACATGACGCTACTCTTATATCAAGACATCGCTTGTATATCAAGGCAAAATTTATTAAAACATTTTGCTTGTCTTGTGAAACGCTCTCAAACCAAGGTTTTACTGTATTTATAAAAACTTTGCAGAGCTTTTTGTCCTGTGTACATTCCTTCCGTGTGAATTGGTGCAAAATCAAAAGTTATTAGGCTATTTTCCCTCCAGGTTCAATATTATTTATTCAATAAACAGAGTGGTTTGAGAAAATGCTGCATTGTCGTTGTTAGAATGAGTGAACAATCATAATAAATATTTATTTTTTTATGATCATCAGCTCCATCTAGTGACTCTAATGCAGTATTTTCCTGATTCACACTATTTTGTATGAATAAATAACATACAACCTGGAGAAAATAAGCCTAATAACTTTCAATTTTGCCCTCATCTACACAGAATGGATGTACATTCAGTTTCACAGGATGAATAGCTCTAATTTGTTTTTTTATAAACACACACAAAAGCATGCACTGTACATACCAAACATTATTTACACACAACATATACATTGTTAGGTTAACTTTTTCCATATGGTTACTAGAACCGATGCATCCTGTATGAAAATGGTTAGTACAGTCCCATTTAAACTATGTTGTATAACATGACATGGCTGACATTTACATTCGATACAACTCAATATGCACAACAGCTGGCGCAATCTTCTCCACCACATCAGCGATAAAGTTATACTTATAGCGAGGGCTGTCTGGATCCGTCTGACCTGTAACAAGAACAAAGGTGAACAAATGCTATATAAATGAGTACTAAATACGAATAAACAGGAGGCAGTATTCACTGATAGTAAAAGCAAAAGTAGGATGACATCTCAATCTGGATCTTGAATAAGTTCCAGCTATATATTCCCAGGCTATACTGTTGACTGCCAGTTTTTCATTTGTGTTTTTAATGTCGTTATATTGCCCTTATCTTCAACTAGGAATTTTATCCAAGCATTTATTTTAATTGGAAGTGAAACAAGACATATTAATGGCTACAAATTAAACAGACCAGTCCACTATTCTGGCAATTTTTATACTGTAGAGGAGGGAAACAAAATAATCAACCACCTAAACAAAATGTTTTACCTGTCATGTCCCCTTATATGTTAAAAAGGTCAATCCACCAAAAGAATATTTCAATTTGGGGTATATGTGGAAGAGTTAAACTACCTGACATTTTTTCATACCCCGTTGAAGACCTCCTGTGGCCATTATGAGGCATTCCCACTCTCCTTGTCAGATTATGTATTAATTTTATATTACAGGAAATATGGGGTGCAGAACATGCAAAGTTGAGCAAGAATATCCAGAATACAGAAATTAATTATGGCTGGGAGATCTAACTGTTGGGCTATCCAAGAATTATAAAAGCTAAGGTCTGGCTCAACCCACTAGGTTCCACTGATTACTTAACTATCACTTTTGGATGGACTGACTCTTTAGTAACTTTTAATGTTAAGTCCACTGAGATAAACGTAGGTTTTGCTTGTTGCTTTGTAGACACATGGAACACCGTATGAACATTTTGAAGACAGATGAAGGTAACTGAAAACAGCTGTAGATAAACTGTTCAAGAAAACATGCAAAATCTGAACATTTCACAGTGGGGGGAAAAGCTTGAGGAAGTATAACTACAAAAATAGGTAAAAACATTTTTATTTTTTTATTTTTAATATAATTAATAGTCACAACCTATATCAAGTTTCTATTCCTGTCGATAACCTCAGACAGTGTTGATGCGGGAATACCTCCTGGTGGGTAACTGTCTTCTCCCATTGGGAGGGCAGGGAAGCCATCCTGGCCGGTAGAAGACAGTGATTATTGCTAGCAGTTATGGCAGCCACTAGCAATAATCACAAGAGAATCGGGCAGGCTGGTTGTACCCGAGTTGATCAATCGATCAACTTGGTACATTCAGCCTGCCAATTAACGGGTCAAATCTCGGCTGGTTCCTGCTGAACCCCCCACGAGATTTGAACCGTGTATGGCCGACCTAACTCTTCCCAAAAGGGGATACAGACAGCAATAAAAACCTGTCCCTACTGTTTATATAGCTAATAAAATGTGTGGCTGAAGTTCCTATTACTACATGTTCAAGCTGACAACACCGTGCATATGCTGACATCCCAAGCAGCATTATCAGTCTTGCCCAGTTCTCTCTTCTGGAATACATAACACCTCTCCTCACAACTCTAACACAAGGAGAAGGCAGACTGTAGTCATAAGGACATAACTGAGGCAAAGCTGACAACACCGGTTGGGATTTCAGTGCAGCAGAGGCAGAGTTGTTAGCTTACACAGGGTTTGGTCTGAATACAGTTCAGCAGAACCCAAAAAAAACTGTCACATGATTGCATCCCCGCCAGCCCAATTATCTGCAGCTGGGACATTTGCATGCACAGAAGAGGCAGGGATGCTTGTGGCACCACTAATCTAATATGGGCACATGGCCATATTTGGTCAATTATATTGACCAACTTATTGGGCCGGGAGGTTTCGAACATGTGACACCAGGATCTGCAGAATGGGGTTTGGACTGAGTTCAGACTCAACTAGGGCTCATCTCTGGTTAGGAGTGCTCTGGATTTCTAGCAGGATCAACAGGTATTTTTTTTTTTGCACGGACAAAACATGGAGAAATATGCATATATTGCAGAGATGTATTAAATGTGTTTTTTTTCTTTCATACACTGACATTCCCCATCTCTCTGATAAATGTGATTTTGTAAGTAATGACAGTAAATGACAACTTTCTAAACATTAATTATCTATCTTGTTCTCCTAGGCCTGTGAAGTGTTCAGACTGTGTTCATTGGCTTGATTTCCTGTCTGCGGCTATTCATAATTCAATATGGAAAGTTCACATGGACACAGCTTTCCATGGTTCCAACAAAGTAACAAGTAAAATATGAACATTTCTCGCTGGGCACAACATAAAAATGTAATGAATCATAACCACTTATTACCAACTTTATCATTAGCCAGAAAAATGTAAGAAGAAATTGTGATTTAAGCACTACTTCCATTTCTTCTGTCTAGTTTTGCAGTTAAATATTTAATATATAATAAATACCACTTGTTATTAAAGGGGTTCTCCTAATAAGAGACCATAACTGCTGCAAAAAGACAAGGGAAGGTTATGCAAAATGGGTAGCACCCTCCATGTGAGAATAGACTTCCCTGATCATGATGGGGTTGCTTTACATTTTGGCGATAATGATTCAGTTAAAGTGTAACTGTACCACTATGCAACCTATTACGCTGTTTGCCACATGTACTATCAAACTCGCAGTGTTGCCCAAATACAGTTCCTGCTTGTCTGGATAGGTTCATACCCTTGCGTCTGCATTGCCTGCAATATGAGTTTACATGTGTTTTCAAGCACCCTGAATTTTTCGTTTGTCCAACCAAAGTCTTAAATAGAGTAGGGGTTTCTAGGGGGCTGGGGACTTGTTGTCATGAGCTAAAACACAAGAAAATGCATGTTACAAATGTTTTTTATGCTCTGCCATTGAGGCCTATGGGGATAAAAGTGCATGTTGATGCTCTACAAAACTACACCTGTACTATTTTTACCAATACACAACAGTGTAGCACACAGGTGTGAACTGGCCCAGTAGAAAAGAATAGCGGCCCTCTTGTCTATTGTGCACAGCCTAATGGCCCATATACACGATCCGAAAATGGGACGAAAAATACTGCTTTCGATGCGATCGTACGATAATCGGATCGTTAGTACCGAGCTTTCGAGAGCCGATCACGACAGTTCATCGGATATTACTCGATCAGACAAGCAGGAAAATTTTCCTTGTATGATACCAGATTGTACGATTTTCGTTTAGTCAGTACAGTTGTCCTCCAAAAATACAATAGAAATACAGTACAACACATGACATCACTTCCGCTTTTTTTTTCTGTCGTATGAGAATTTTTGGGACTTTAATAACCTATTCAATTTCTACTTGCGACTAGTAAGCGAAAAACGTCGGACGATCTGTCATCCGATTTTTGGATCGTGTGCACGGGGCATAAATCCTCTGAAAATTCTCTAAACCTTGGGAGCAATGATCTGCAAATTTTGACTTAATGCCCTGCCAGGCCATGCCCCTTCTTGTATTACCTATTGGTCACTTAAAGCTGTTCATCTCATGGTTGTTCCATAGAGAGACAAAGGAGTAGGGCCAAGTACCAATTTAGATGAAGTCAAAGTTAGCAGGTGCCATTTTAGAGGGGGTTATGGTGTGTGTAGACACCTGTGGGTGCCTGCTGCTATATCTTAATAGCATTTATAGTCATGCAGGTGCAGTTAAGCTGGACCAGCGAAAAAAATATGAATGACACACTGGGGAACTGAAGAAATGTGAACTGCCTTGGCTGCTCTCTTCGATCACAGGATGATGCCAAGTCTCTTATCTGAAGGACAAGAGACTTTAGCGTTTCATGGCTGTAGCTACAGTCAGGTCCATAAATATTGTGACATCGACACAATTCTAATCTTTTTGGCTCTATACACCACAATGGATTTGAAATGAAATGAATGTGCTTTAACTGCAGACTTTCAGCTTTAATTTGAGGGTATTTACATCCAAATCAGGTGAATGGTGTAGGAATTACAACAGTTTGTATATGTGCCTCCCACTTTTTAAGGGACCAAAAGTAATGGGATAGATTAACAATCATCCATAAAACTTTCACTTTTTAATACTTGGTTGCAAATCCTTTGCAGTCAATTACAGCCTGAGGTCTGGAACGCATAGACATCATCAAACACTCTGCCAGGCCTCTACTGCAACTGTCTTCAGTTCCTGCTTGTTCTTGGGGCACTTTCCCTTCAGTTTTGTCTTCAGCAAGTGAAATGCATGCTCAATCAGATTCAGGTCAGGTGATTGACTTGGCCATTGCATAACATTCCACTTCTTTCCCTTAAAAAATCCTTTGGTAGCTTTTGCAGTATGCTTCAGGTCATTGTCAATCTGCACTGTGAAGCGCCATCCAATTAGTTCTAAGGCGTTTAGCTGAATATGAGCAGATAATATTGCCCGAGACACTTCAGAATTCATCCTGCTGCTTTTGTCAGCAGTCACATCATCAATAAATACAAGAGAACCAGTTTCATTGGCAGCCATACATGCCCACGCCATGACACTACCACCACCATGCTTCACTGATGAGGTGGTATGCTTTGGATCATGAGCAGTTCCTTTCCTTCTCCATACTCTTCTCTTCCCATCACTCTGGTACAAGTTGATCTTGGTCTCATCTGTCCATAGGATGTTGTTCCAGGACTGTGAAGGCTTTTTTAGATGTTGTTTGGCAAACTCTAATCTGGTCTTCCTGTTTTTGAGGCTCACCAACGGTTTACATCTTGTGGTGAACTCTCTGTATTCACTCTGGTGAAGTCTTCTCTTGATTGTTGACTTTGACACACATACACCTACCTCCTGGAGTGTGTTCTTGATCTGGCGAACTGTTGTGAAGGGTGTTTTCTTCACCAGGGAAAGAATTCTTCGGTCATCCACCACAGTTGTTTTCCGTGGTCTTCCGGGTCTTTTGGTGTTGCTGAGCTCACTGATGCGTTCTTTCTTTTTAAGGATGCTCCAAACAGTTGATTTGGCCACACCTAATGTTTTTGCTATCTTTCTGATGGGTTTGTTTTGTTTTTTCAGCCTAATGATGGCTTGCTTCACTGATAGTGACAGCTCTTTGGATCTCATATTGAGAGTTGACAGCAACAGATTCCAAATGCAAATAGCACACTTGAAATTAACTCTTGACCTTTTATCTGTTCCTTGTAAATGGGATAATGAGGGAATAACACACACCTGGCCATAGAACAGCTGAGCAGCCAATTGTTCCATTACTTTTGGTCCCTTAAAAAGTGGCAGGCACATATACAAACTGTTGTAATTCCTACACCGTTCACCTGATTTGGATATAAATACCCTCAAATTAAAGCTGAAATTCTGCAGTTAAAGCACATCTTGTTCGTTTCATTTCAAATCCATTGTGGTGGTGTATAGAGCAAAAAAGATTAGAATTGTGTCGATGTCCCAATAATTATGGACCTGACTGTATTATAATGTAGTCATTATAATGTCAACAAAAATGTCACTGGGCAGCATAGTAGTCTAGTGCATAGGGTCTCCAAACTTTCCAAACAAAGAGCCAGTTTTCAGTCCTCCAGACTATGGAGGGGGGGGGGGCAGACTCTGGCTAATGGGAGTGGAAAAGGTCCTGACGTCAGTGGAAAAAAACAAAGCCCCCTCTTTGGTGTCAGTGGGAGGAATTGTGCCCCATCGCTGGTGCCACTGGGAGGAATTGTGCCCAATTGTTAGTGTCATTGGGAGAAATTGTGCCCTATCCTTAGTGTCACTGGAAGAAATTTCACCCCATTGTTGGTGCCAATGGGGGAAATAATGCCCCATTGTTGGCATCAATGGATGAAATAGTGCCTCAAGGGCTGGATAAAAGCAAGCAAATGGCCGCATCTGGCCTCTGGGCCGCAGTTGGAGACCAATGGTTAAGTGGTTAGTACCTCTGCCTTGCAGCACTAGGGTCCCCAGTTTAAATCCCAGTCAGGACACTATCTGCATGGAGTTTGTGTGTTCTCCCTGTACTTGCGTGAGTTCCTCTCACACTCTAAAGACACGCTGGAAGGTTAATTGGTTCTCATCTAAAATGGTCCTAGTGTATGTATGTATGTGAGATAGGGACCTTAGATAGTAAGCTTCTCGCGGGCAGGTACTGATGTAAGTGTACAATATATAAAGTGCTGCAAAATTGGCAAGGCTGTATCAAGAAAGTTACTTCCAGGTACAGTTTTTACCTGTCTTTAATAACCAATATAACTATTTTAACAGAGAGACAACAGCTAAACTATATAGAATATAATCATAGCCATAGAAAAAACATAAAAATGCCAATACAGCAAAACGCAATGTGCAGAGCATAGTAATGTTTGCAAATTGACTCCAAGCTCATGAACAGTTGAAATAGGTTACTACACTTTGCACATCCTTTTTAAATACCTCTAAAACAAAATCACAATTGTTAGGATTAATAATGGAGATCATTATTGCCCTACATTTATAACTGGATATTTCAGTCCCCAGCTACCCTTGTTCTTACCTAGCTGGCAATCTCCTCTCTGGATTGGGATGATGGCTGCAGATCCCTGATTCTGCACAGCTTTACTCTCTGCCTGTAGCTTGCATAGGCTGCTATAAGTATTTCCATCGCTCCCACACACAGGCTGGGGAGATGAACACTGGCAAGTCCTGGGGCTCCCTAAAAGCCCACTCTTCATACAGCGCAATGCGGAGGCACAAGTAGGATCTGCTGGTCCTTCTCCACATCTATCCCCCTCATCAGCAGCACATACAGTACAGCAGCCACAACGCAGCGCTGTCTCTCCAGACGGGCAGTTCGTAGGCGATGGTGGGCAGGAGGATGGATCACAGCGAGAGGGACACCGGGAAACAGGTGATGGGATCGAAGCAGCAGGAACCCCACAGGACAGCAGTACCAAGAACCACAGCATTGTAATACCGATGCTTGACACTAGAGGGTACCACACGTGCAAATGCCCTAGATATAAAAGTGTACCTGGGAAAATATGAACAGCAGATATTAGCACTAATGATAGGGTTCCACAATTCTAGTTACTGAATCCAAAGAGATTAGCACTCTTTTAAAACATTATTTAATATAGCAAATTAAAAAAAAGGGCACAGCTACATGCATTCACAAAATAAATTCTAAAAAAGGAAGGTTATGGCTGAATTGAGGTAACCTCATTCCCCAAATAGCATTATAGAGGTTAATATTGCTTGATCACAGTAATATCTATTGCAAACTAAATATTTTTATTAGGCAATAGGAAACAAACTCCAGCAAACTACCAAATTTCAGTTTCCTGGAGTCTGCTGAAAGATGCAATCTTGGGTGCTATTGATTGCAACACTACACACTGCTATTTGCCTTAATGAATAACTGTAGCTGTCAACAATGCAAATAGATAATATAAAAAATGCAGTTAATAGGATCTCTCCTTTTAAATGTTAATACTGTGACCTGGAGGGTAAAAGAATTTTACAGTAAATAGCAGAGAAAATTGAGTATTGTCCGTGATACTTTTTTATTTGCACTAACATACAATTTTTCAGGACAAGCTTTTAGGGTATGTCCCCTTCTTCAAGGTCCAAGCAGTACTCACAGTAAATAGCAGAAAGTGTGAAGTATAGGCAGAGTACATACCAGCAGATTGTCAGTGTGTGCCAGGCGCAGAGGCTGGATCCCAGCAGCAGCACAGAAGTCCCTCTCCCTGCCCAGGAGACCAGCAATCTTCTCTTCTGTCCAGCCTACTCTGTGCGTCCTCACAGCCCAGCACTGATTCAGCTTCTTTTATCTGGAAAAGCCCCAAAACAGCATTACTCCACCCCCAATGAGAGACCAGGGCAGCCAGCCAAGGATAGTGCACACAGCATGACAGCAGCAGAGCAGAATAGAGTACATTACCCGGTACAGCGCAGCCTGCTGAGACAAGAAACAGCAACACAAAGCAACCAAGAGTCAGCCCAGGACAGAGCTGAGGGCAAAAGCAAGGGCAGTATAAAGCATAGAGAGCAATGTACAGACACAGTGAAGTATACAGCATAGAAAACAATGTACAGAGACAGTGCAGTATACAACATAGGGATTAGTGTACAGAGACAGTCTGGTCTACAACAGTGTTTCTCAACCTTTTTCCAGTCAAGGCACCCTTTATAGTTAGGCAAAATCTCGAGGCACCCCAGTCTAAAATGTAAACAAAACTAATAGTTTTATATAATGCAGCAACATCCACACACATAGGACACCCAATGTTAGAGGTGTTTTATTCTTTTAAAGCATAAACAGCAAAGCAGGGGATGGGCTAACAAGGATGCTGTGCATGTGCCGGACATCCTCCTCATCAACCGATGACATCATTGGTTGTTTGAACACCAGGCAGCCAGAAGGTTGAAATGGTGCACAATGAAAACCTGTGGTTTTGTGTAACTATAAGGTAGACTTCATCCAATTGCTGATTTGTATACAATTTTTGGGAAATTTTTAGGCATTTTGCCAAGGCACCGGTAAAGAAACCAAGTCACCCTGGTTGAAAAAGGCTGGTCTATAACAGAGAGCAATGTAAAAAGACAGTGCCTTATACAGGATAGGGAGCAATGTACAGAGACAGAGCAGTATACAGCACATAGTTGGCAATGTTGAAAAATATTTATGGGGACACTTTTTTGTGGTGTGCTGACGTCACCGTAAACAACGTAAAGTCATGGCAGCAACGGGCAGCTATCGAGAGCCGGCCAGCTCCAATTTAACAGACACGCTTTTTTATATTCGGCTAAGTGTAAGTGCATTTCTGTTTTTAATACAATAAACATTTATGGCATTACACTATGGAAGCCCTTTTTATCCTTACATGGGGAATTATTGACTGGTGTTAATACCGAAGAGTGGATGATCTGGGACACCTGGCTGCCAAGCACAGAGACCCGGGGCTGGGGTACAAGCCACAGGCGAATTTGATCTCCTTAAAAAGAGATCTATTTATCTGGTAAGCGGCAGTGTTTTTAAAGGTGGAGGACCCTATCATACCCCGTCACATCTTTTTGGGTGTTTTCTATCTTAAGTCACCGTGGAACAGTCAGTTGAGGAATTTCTATATGAACTATCGTTTTCAGCCTTTTTATGTTGTGGAATACCTTCTTTTTTTAATAATCCCACAGAGGGAAACGGACACTTAGAGCACTTCAGTTCTTTTTATTTTTGGCTCATTTGCACATTTATGAGCTTCACCTATTTAATACTGTTTTATTCAATGGCCATTTGAAAGGTTGCCAGCCCTCACTGATGTCGGTGTATGCTCTAGAATTTATATGTCACTGTATATTATGTTTTCATTATTCATATAGCGCAGCTTATTTTTTATTTTTTTATTGTTTATGGTGTGTATCTCACTTAAAGCTGCAGCTGTTCACTATTTATTTGTATCACTTGGATAACAGATTCAGAGCGTTTACAGACAACGCAATAATCCATTTTTGACTTTTTTGTCTGTAGGTGGAGTCCTATTATAATTAGGGGGTAGGGCATTTGTTTTTAGGCGTGGTGATTAACTTGACATATGTCCAGAAGGGGAAGGTAGAGTCGAGCATTTTAGCTTGAAGTGTTTCAAATGGACTCAGGTAGCCTCTTTGAAAAAATTGTTCAGCTCTAATCTGTTCGTGTGGCCATCCTTCCCATTGAAATTGGGAGGAAAGGTCTGCTGTGAAGTCGGGGTTATGTTTAATAGGAGCGAGTGGGCCTGGGTAGGATGTTAGTTTTATGTTTTTGGTAATGAGGTGTAAGCATTGAAGAGATGGGCCTAAAGTTGGATGGTCCTTGTGAAGTTTTGCTGTATGCAATGTTGGTAGCCAGGCTGCCATTTGTAGAGGGATTTGAGCACCTGCATTCTCTATCTGGACCCAATGTTTGGTATTTGCATGTAAATTCCAGTCCGCTATTCTTGTGAGGTGACAGGCTATATGATATTTGTATATGTCTGGTAATCCAATGCCTCCTTTAAGTTTAGGTAATGTAAGAATCTCGTATATTAGTCTGGGGCATTTGTGGCCCCAAACAAAAAGTGAACAAGCTCTCCTGTATGATGCAAAAAAGTTTTTGGGGAGTCAAATTGGGACAGTCTGTAAGATATATAGGAGATGGCAATACATTCATTTTTATTATGGCTGCTCGGCCAAACCAGGAAAATGTACCTTTGTGACAATTCTCAAGGTCTTGTATATTTTTTAGTAACGGTAAATAGTTAAGATGGTACAAATCGTCAAGGCGGCTGGGTAATTGTATTCCTAGATAAGTAATTGTGTCTTCCATGAGAAGGGGAATTTAACTCTACAGTCTGCCACTTCAGACGGTGATAGTGTTAAGTGCGTGTGACAGAAAAATTAATTTGTAGGTTAGATAGGGATTTGTATAGACCTAATTCTTTCAGTAAAGTGAGTATGGTAGTTTGGGGGTTAGTTAAGAATAGTATATCATCTGCAAATGCTGCTATCTTATGTGTATGGTCTGTAACTTCAATCCCTGAGATGTTATCATTCCTTCTAATGCACATTAGTAGAGGTTCAAGGGAGGGTACATAGAGTAAGGGTGATAAAGGGCATCCTTGTCTGGTTCCATTTGAAATAGGAAAGGCATATGATAAGTGGCCATTAACTCAGACTTTTTCAGATGTGATTATATACAATTTTACGTGTGGCGTATCATCCAAACAGTTAAGGAAAAAATATAAAAACAGTAGCCTTAGTAAGGGGCATGAATAGTTAGCATTATTATCCACGTCGGGTCACTGTCTCTCCAAGGAAGACGCAATGGTGCAGGAACACATGAAAGAGAAACAGCAATGCAAATGCATCCTATCCCTCTCATAACATAGTGCAATATATACATAAGTGACTCTTATGTATAAGATACACACATATAAAATGAAAGTGGGCTCCATCCTCGTCCGAAGATGCCACCCCTTTCCACGACTACCCTTCAGAAATTTTCCTTAGCATGTCCTATCAGATATACACATAATGTGAATAAAGGCTCACTCAGGTTGGCACTACTCATCCTCCTCCAAATCACACACTTGCTACTCTTCGCTATCATTCCACTTTCCAGTCCAAGAAAATTGCCTGAGAACAATTCGGAGATCCCGTCAGAGGGGATACTCAAATTGGATATGGTAGAGCATTCTTCGGCCAGGAGATAATTGCGCTTGGAGCTGGCTTTAATTGGCACAACCGTATTATCTCCTTTAATGGCCACTAGTATCACCTCCCCCCACTGGCACACCACTTTCACCCCTTGCAGGCTTACCCGACTCCAGTACGCTTTTCCTCTGTGATTCCGCCATGTACAGAGCTAGACTGCCCTTAGGTGTATACCGCATGGCGTCAGTCAGAACGCCTTTGGACTCGCTTAGTCAAAAGCCAACACCTGGAGCATACATCTCCCAATTCGCCATAGTACTTCCAAACTGCAGCATCTTCTCCAACCCACAACCAAGCACACGTGGCAGCACTTCCTTATCCTCCTCTGCAGAGCGGGGGCTCCTCCCCCTGCCAGCTGATTGATGCAGATACTTTCTGAAAACTTCAGCACACGCCTTTTTTTCCTTCGCGTCCACCAAAACTTTAATGGAGTCCGTTTTAACCCTTCCAGCACTGGCGTAAAGTGTCAAAAGACCAAGTTGATACTCTCCCATGAGCAATATGACAGGTTGGTTCTTCCCCACATTGTTTGAATGCACAATAACAGTCTATACAAAGTAAAGATGTTACTTGCCACTTTCCCATGGAGCCAGATGAAATCCCGAGGTAGCTGTAGCCGGTTCCTATCGGCGACTGCTGTAGGAATAATGCCTTTGCCCCTCGTTGGGCGCCAAATGTAGCAAAGTCCCGGGGCCCCTGAAGCCCAATGGTGACCTCCAGAGTTAAGGACAGCCAACATCCTTCAGTGTAGAGTGGGTTACAAGGCATGGTGGGTGTAATTCAAGATGAACAGGTGGGCGTCAGACACTTTTTGACTGCAAAGATTTATTGCCTCTTAAACAGAACTGTGGGAGAGAGGATTAGGGCCAGGACACCCTTAGGTAGATACAATGTTAATTGGCAGACTCAAGACTTCTATAGGTAGACAGCTATACAGGTGAAGACCTCCAGCTGGACACCACTTCTGTATAGGTAGGACTGCTGTCTCCTATGGCAACAATCTTATAGCTGTTACGAACGGTAAAGGTATTCAACTTTCTGTAACACGAACAGTTCTCTTTACCTCACAATCACTTACTGTGGGTCTTCACTCAACAAGCTCCCAGTCTCTCTCACTAGACTTCAGATCCACTAGCCACTGGATCCCCTGAGCTCTTTCACTGTAGCACTCAGAATCTTCCTCAAGCGTCACCCCCTCTTCACTGTTAGGTCCCTGGCTTGGCACTCGCAGATACTCAAGCTTTACCCCTGCTGACACGTTAGGTCCCTGGCTTGGCACTCACTCTACAAGCATCACCTCTGCTGTCCCACTGGGTCCCTGACTTGGCACTTGCTGATGCTTTCCCACTTCTTCACCATCCCCGGTTGGCGAGAAGACTGCTCTGGTACTGGCCTCAGCTCACTCACTGTGGTCTCCGGTAGCAAGGTGGCTGGACCCTTTGTGGCGACAGCTTCCCCTCTACCTCCGACCATGACAGGTTCCCTGGCCGGCGGAACCGTTACTTCTGGTTGCACTATAAGCCCGCAGTCCCAACCCTGCACTACTTCTGGATAGGCTCTCAGATAGCCTAGCAATAAGATGTCCCCAGTATAGGCCTTAGGTTTCTGACCTAGCAGCCCAGGGCAATTCGACACGTCCACCCAGACAGATATCCAGGTGGCACAGAACCCCGATCACCTGACGCCACCCAAACAAATAGGTTCTCCCAGCAGGCCAAGGGACCCAAGAAAATCCCTGCCCATTGGCTGAGACACCCTATTCATGCCTAATCTGTCCTTGCAATACCTTGTCTTATCTAATGTCACCAGTTACTTGGCCATCTAGTGGCAGAAGAGAGAAGTGCAGCAATTCCAGAATTAGGGTGAAATCAATTGACCTCCTATCAATTGGACAAGGCAACTATAACTTAGCAAATAAATTTACTAGCAACCCTGCCTAAACATCAGGGTGCTACACTTACATCAGGTGTTCCCAGGCAGTGGAGTCCCTCCTTACATCAGGTGTCCCCAGTGGAGCCCCTTGGCTCTGCCTCTGGTCGGCAGCAGGCCACGGGGCAGGGGGTTGGGGGCAGCCCTATTTGCAGGTCTCTCCTCTGTGTTCAGTGGAGGGGAGGTGCCTCTGATCTGTGCAGCTAACTGGATTCAGTGTACAAGTGAATTGTCTACTTGTACACTGAAGAGAGAAGCCGATTGACTGCACAGATCGAAGGCCCCTCCCCTCTCCACTGAACACACGAGGAAAGAGATCTCATGGCGGCGGCCATATTATGGGAGCCAGAAGCTGCTTTCAGTGCCAAAAACAGCCCCGATTCCTGGGACAAAAGCAAAATCCCAGGATTTTGATTCTGGGCGGCCTCAGATCGGGACGAGGGTCCAAAAATCAGGATTGTCTGGGAAAATCGTGACTGTTGGCGAGTATGACAGCAGAGAGAGAAGAATACAGAGGCAGTGCAGTATACAGCATAAGGAGCAATGTACAGAGATGCAGGATAGAAGTGAGGATAGCATAGAGTGCATGGCACACAGTATGACAGAGCTAACAAAGCAGCGTACAATGACAGTGCAAGACATAGCTAAGACAGAGCGGTGCACACAGACAGTGCAGGACAGAGCGGTGCACACAGTGCGTGACAGAGCTGAGGAGAGGACAGAGTGATGCACACAGACAGTGCAGGACAGAGCTGAGGACAGCATGAGAGCAATGTACAGACAGTGCAGGATAGAAGTGGGGATAGCATAGAGAGCAGTGTACAGAACTCTACTAAGCAGTATTTAATGCAAAAGACTACAAGGCCGTATATAATACAGTACAGAACATTACTAGGTAGTATATAATATAGAACACTACTAGGCCTTATATAATACAGTACAGAACACTACTAGGCCATATATGGTACAGTACAGAGGACTACTAGGCAGTATAAAATACAGAACATGACAAGGCCATATACTGTATAATACATACCTCTCAAGTTTTTGAGATGGGAATGAGGGACACCCATTAGCAAAAGTATGTAGGCATAGGAAACACACCCTGCCACGCCCATTAAAGGAGAATTATCAAAAAAAAAATTATTAGTTAAAACCCACCCAACCAACCCAAGTGCTTTTTTTTTTTTTACCACCACCACCTTTATACTGGCTTTTATATACAACTATATAGAGCAAACCAAAATGAGGAACAAATGAGGAGGAAAGAGGGACAAAGTGATTTTGTTCCAAATCAGGGACAGTCCCTCAAAATCAAGGACAGTTGGGAGCTATGCAATACAATACAGAACACTACTAAGCAGTATATAGTATAGAATATAGTAGAGTGCAAAGCACCACTAGGCAGTATAGAATATAGTACAGAACACTACTAAGCAGTTGAAAGTACAGTATACAGTAGAAGTTCTCAAAACATTTTATATGTACAGTAAATGTTACTAAAATCTCCAACAATAACCTTGTCTGAGCAAAATGTCTACTGTAATGGAAATAAGCTTGTATTAGTACAGTAATAATTCCTATCACAGTGACGTGATACTAGCAACAAAAACGCTTTCATATCTAAAATGTCATGTAATAAAAGCTTTGCCAGTTTTTTACAATTTGTCAAATTATTAGCACTGAAACACATGGATTTAGATCTTTCAACTATAATATGATCTGCAATTCTAAAGCCCATTACACTGTACTGCTCAGTTTCGCAGGCAGTGATGCACGTACCACTGGGGCTAATACTATCAGGGTTAGAATACTTAGGACTTACAGTGCCTTGCAAAAGTATTCACCCCCCCCCCCCCTTGGCTTTTTACCCATTTTGTTACATTTCAGCCTTTAGTTCAATGTTTTTTTAATCTGAATTATATGTTATGGATCAGAACACAATCTTCTAAGTTGGTGAAGTAAAATTAGAAAAACATATACATAAAACTATTTTTCAGAAATAAAAAACTGATAATTGGCATGTGCGTATTTATTCACCCCCCTCTGTTTTGAAGCCCATAAAAAGCTCTGGTGCAACCAATTACCTTCAGAAGTCACAAAAATAGTGAAATGATGTCCACCTGTGTGCAATCTAAGTGTCACATGATCTATCATTACATATACACACCTTTTTGAAAGGCCCCAGAGACTGCAACACCTAAGCAAGAGGCACCACTAACCAAATACTGCCATGAAGACCAAGGAACTCTCCAAACAAGTAAGGGACAATGTTGTTGAGAAGTTCAAGTCAGGGTTAGGTTATAAAAAAATATCCAAATCTTTGATGATCCCTAGGAGCACCATCAAATCTATCATAACCAAATGGAAAGAACATTGCACAACAGCAAAACCTGCCAAGAGATGGCCGCACACCAAAACTCATGGACCGGGCAAGGAGGGCATTAATCAGAGAGGCAGCACAGAGACTAAGGTAACCCTGGAGGAGCTGCAGAGTTCCACAGCAGAGACTGGAGTATCTGTACATAGGACGACAATAAGCCATACGCTCCATAGAGTTGGGCTTTATGGCAGAGTGGCCAGAAGGTCATTACTTTCAGCAAAAAAAACAAAATGGCACGTTTTGAGTTTGCAAAAAGGCATGTGGGAGACTCCCAAAATGTATGGAGGAAGGTGCTCTTGTCTGATGAGACTAAAATTTAACTTTTTGGCCATCAAAGAAAACGCTATGTCTGGCGCAAACCCAATACATCACATCACCCAAAGAACACCATTCCCACAGTGAAACATGGTGGTGGCAGCATAATGCTGTGGGGATGTTGTTCAGCAGTCGGGACTGGGAAACTGGTCAGAGTTGAGTGAAAGATGTCTGGTGTTAAATACAGGGATATTCTTGAGCAAAACCTGCACCACTCTGTGTGCGATTTGAGGCTAGGACGGAGGTTCGCCTTCCAGCAGGACAATGACCCCAAACACACTGCTAAAGCAACACTTGAGTGGTTTAAGGGGAAACATGTAAATGTGTTGGAATGGCCTAGTCAAAGCCCAGACCTCAATCCAATAGAAAATCTGTGGTCAGACTTAAAGATTGCTGTTCACAAGCGCAAAACATCCAACTTGAAGGAGCTGGAGCAGTTTTGCAAGGAGAAATTGGCAAAAATCCCAGTGGTAAGATGTGGCAAGCTCATAGAGACTTATCCAAAGCGACTTGGAGCTGTGATAGCTGCAAAAGGTGGCTCTACGAAGTATTAACTTTAGGGGGTGAATAGTTATGCACATTGACCTTTTCTGTTATTTTGTCCTATTTGTTGTTTGCTTCACAATAAAAGAGAAAAAAAATCTTCAAAGTTGTGGACATGTTCTGTAAATTAAATGATGCAAATCCTCAAACAATCCATGTTAATTCCAGGTTGTGAGGCAACAAAACACGAAAAATGCCAAGGGGGTGAATACTTTTGCAAGGCACTGTAGCTCCCTCAGTACCAATTGGCTGATAAGAAAGAGTAGTCATTAGAATATTTCCTATTAATTAAATCATTGTGACTTAATGACCACAGGATAGGTTATCTCACCCTACAATGCTCCTGACCTCCATCGATGACAATTAAATAACTTCTGTTAGTTTATATATGTAGTAGAGAGAAATAGCTGGGAACTGTACCCTTTGGAATAATCCGGTGTGGCACTATCATGAACTAGTATGTGTACTGAGGACCCCTTTACCAGTTTACCTTCCAGAATTGTGGTACCTATGGCACAGAGGTAGGGGGGTAGTATAAGCAAGGGTTAGTACCTTTTAGGGAAACTCATCTCATGGGTGGGCACTGTGGATGGGGCTAGCCCAGGGCCGTCTTTAAGGCAGGGCAAAAGGGGCAGCTGCCCTGGGCCCTGTCATTGTTGTGGGGCCCAAAGCAGCTGCCTCATACTTGCCAACTTTCCCAGTTTAAATTCCCTTGTCCCTTGAGGTATTAGTCTCATGCTGTGTCCTGATATCTCAGTGTGAAGTTCTGTTATTAATGCTGCCCAGCTCTGCCTTGTTGTTGTGTACAGAGGACTCACCTGCAGACCCTGTGTTTACATGTGAATACCGGCATTGATATGTAAATAGCAGCAGCATTCATATGTAAATAGTTGCAGACCGGCGGCATTCTATGTAAACAGAGGTGGTATTCATATGTATATCATACCCCCCTAAGGTCATATCAACCATCGCCTATACTGAATGCTACCCACAGGGGGGAGATAAAGGGGCATGCTTGAAAGTCCTGCCTACAACTGTGGTCATTAAGCCTACCATCAGCCTGTTCTGCAAAGGTAAGCAAATTAGTGGGGGGAGGGTATTGTGTGGTGTACAGTGGTAGGCAGAGAAGGAATAACAGTTTGGGGTGCACAGGTGAGCAAGGTCCAGTCCATGGTGTGCAGCCAGTGAGGAGATGATGTGCTGTAACCTCTAGCAACCAATCAGTAAGTAGTAACCAATCAGTGAGCAGTATTGATGTACCGTAATCTCTAGTAACCAATCAACAAGCAGAAATCATGTGCTGTAACCTCTAGCAACTAATCAGTGAGCCGAAATGTTTGCTGTAACCTCTAGCAACCAGTCAGTGAGCGGCAATGATACACTGTAACCTCTGGCAGCCAATCACAATCACTGCCTGATATGATTCAGTAACCTGATTTTGAGTCTAGCTGCTATTTATTGTATGTCTCAGAGCAGGTGGAGAGCAAAACTGCATGGGGGGGGGGGGGGGGGGCAAGACAATTTTTGCCCAGGGTCCAATCAATATTAAAGATGACCCTGGGCTAGCCTAGTCCTCTATTGTCCATGGTCGTAAGAACTTTAGTGCAGAGATTTATGGGAAGAGGCAGCCTTCAGAACATTACTATGTAGTGCATTGTACCCCATCTGTTCCTATTGCAGGACGACGGTGGCCCTTGAACAGCATGAGCATTACTGGTGACAAATCAAGGCCCTGTTTACAAGTTCACATTGAGGGGAGACAATTTTTTTTGTAAATTAAAAAATGTAGAAATAAACTTTGAACAAAAAAAATATGAACTTGAGAGGGAACTTGCAATAAGTTAAGCTGAACTCCAGGTAAGAAAAATCTTTACCTATGTAGATGGTCTACCTATGCACTGCAAGAGGTAACCGCTTATTTTGCCTAGAGCAGTGGTTCTCAACCTGGGGGTCAAATGATGATTTGCCAGGGGTCAACAAATCCTGGGTTGTCCCTGGAGCCTGTGGCACAGGGAAGCCAGAGAAGCAGTGAGTAACACTACCTGTGATTGTAGTTGCCATTAAAAGTCCCCACTACAGTTCTAAGATCAGCAGATGACCTTGATCAAGAGCACCCAAGTTGGCTGATCAGAACTCCCCCCCAGCATTGCCACTCATCCCAACTCCCATTCTTCCCCCACCCCCCACCAAGGAGTAAGAGAAGGAATGAAAATAGAGACTACATGGAAGGGAGAGGAAAAGAGGGGGAAGAACAAATAAAAAGGGAGAGAAAGAATAAGAGCAAGAACAAGAAAGATGGATAAAGAGAGGGATGGGGAAAAAACCCAAGAAATTAGGATAGAGAGAGATAAAAGGAAACGAAAGGAGAACAAAGAGAAAGGGTGGTACATCCTAAAATGTACCATAAGGGGTTTAATACTGTACGAGTGGAAGGGGCAAATTACTTGTCATGCCTTGGGTGCTGACAACCCATACCACAAAAGTAATTTTACTGTTAGGGGTCCTCACAACCTGTGAAATTTTATCAAGGGGTCACGACACTAGAAAGGTTGAGAACCACTGGCCTAGAGGATGATGAATAAGGTAATACTTTTCCTAATCTTCGCTCCACTGGCAGGTGCTGTTCACCTCCGCTGTCTGACACTCCCGGGTTGTGGAAAGCACTGTATGGGGTAATGTCGAGTGCTGCGATTGGTTGGGCAGTGAAAAAAAGAGGCTGCAGAAGACCAGTCCCACAAAGAGGAGGAAACCTGCAGAATTGAGGCATAAGGTGTGTATTTTACCTTATTTATCATCCCCTAGGCAAAAGAAGCAGTTAACCCCTGAAGTGGGAGGGGGAACCACTGCAAAAGTAAAAGCTTTTTTCCCTGAAGTATAGCTTTAAATGTCAGTGTACTTAAAAAAACAAAAAAAAACATTTTTCAATCATTAAACATTTTACTTTCATTAAAAGAATAAATGATGACCCTGCTATGAGGGTCATGCTATGTTCATGCACTTCCTGTTATAGGGTGACAACACAGTCCCTGCCTCACAATTTTGCTACTGCATTGTCACTCCGTCACAAACCCATGGTGGGGATTCTACGCAGTTGTGCAGATACATATTGTACACCCACATTCCACCATTTTCATTATCAGAAAGCTGCTCCAGAGTAGTTATGTGAAGAGATCAGCAGCACTGAGCTAAAAAATGTTGAAGAAAATAGTGAAAACAAACTCGCAGTTGGTTATAAAGCACAGTGATTGAGCAAACTAAATGTCATCTATTTAGGCTTTACATCTGCTTTAAAATCTGCCAAGATGAAATGGTAAGGCGTCAGAATACTTTTAGAGCAGCAGACCTACCATGCTGCCTGCTCTTTGGGTTAGTGGTCAGTACAGGGGAGCAAAAAAAGGAGTAAAAGCAGTAAGAATTTTAGAATGATGAAAAAAAGTTTTTGTCTACTTTCTGTCTCAGTTTCTGGCTGTAATCAGGGACCACATTCCCAGATATGTATACAGTCAGTATATACTGTATACTATTAAATATAACAATCAAAGGATAAAACAGAAAGCAAGTAACATAAGAGCTGTATATTACTTTAAAATGTAAGATAAATGTGCCTTTTGTGTGCCTGCCTTCTCTTTATGTGCTGTATAGTGAAATGGCTATAAGACGCAATGCTTATGTTATGTATGTAAAAACAGGTTGCTGCTGTCCCAAACTGATAGACCAATGAGATCAGAAAGGTACCAAAAATGGGGGAAAGCGCTGTACCGTAGCAGAGTCATATCCTTGATTGATAAAAGCGTGTATATTTATTAAACAATCCAAGGCATACAAATGACAGGGGGCAGCCAATCATGAGCATTGCCAACCAAAATAGATGGTGAAATACCTGGAAGTAGGAGCCACATGAGTGACAGGGTGACTTAAAGATGTTCCAAGAGAACCAGCTGGGCTGTCGGGCAGAATGTATGAAGAAGGCACGAACATAGGGGCCCTGTAGGGGATCATGATGTGGCCTTGATGGATCAGAAGAACCAAGGATGAATTCCTGTGTGTGGTGAAAGAGCCAGCTGGGGATACCAGGGCCGATGGAGGTAGCCAGGGCGCCCTAAACTGATCCATCAGGGCCACAAGACGATCCCCTCCAGGGTCCCTCTGTTCATGCCTTCTTCATACAACAGCCCAGTTGGTTCTCTTGGAACATCTTTGAGTCACCCTGTCACTCATGCGGCTCCTACTTCCAGGTATTTCACCATATATTTTGGTTGGCAACACTTATGATTGGCTGTCAGAGGAGCTGAGAGAGGGCTGTAACTGGAAATACAGGGGTATTGTGTAAGGTGGTCTGGGGGACCAGAAGCCAAAGGCTAAGGTTTAAGGCCTAAAATAGAGAGGCGTTACCTGTCTTTGATGGTGAAAATCCCCTGCGTGGCCAACTGTTTTCTGTTGAACTTTAACTTTGTTTAATAAAAGTGGGCTGGCAAGATCTCAACCACAGTTTGAACTGGCATGGGCTCACTAAAATTGCTTTAACCACCGAGCTAAACAACCCCCAATATCACAATAGCTTGTAACTTTGGCTACCTCCATCCACCCTTGTATCCCCAGCCGGCGCTTTCACTGCACACAGGAATCCATCCTTGGAACAATGTAATATGTATATTACTCCTGTAATATGTTGTAATCCTAAAGATTCATTTGGATATTGTAACATTCCTTATGTGCATTTTTGTACATAAAAATATTTAAAAACTTAAAAAAATGGGAAGCCAGTAAAAATGTCAAAATTACATGAAAAGGTCTTTAGGGTAAATGTTATTATAACAGCTCAAAATGTGTGATTCCTGAAAATATACTTAAAGGAGCTATAACAAGCATTTCAGGACTGTACTGCTATGTGGGCCTCACTGAGTCAAAATGGAAACGATTGTAACTAATAAGCAAAATGTCTAAATAAGACAGAACGTTTAGATCCTGAAAACATTTTCGAATTAAATTGCTCGATGATTAAAGGCTGTTTTAAATTATAATGCTGTTATTATGAAGTTATGTCCTTCGGCTACTTGCTTTTGGCTGATAACATATTCAGCTATGTCATATAATCAAAACAAGTAACTTCAGATGACTACATATCTATGATCTGAAAAATAATATGTAAACCGTTATAAAGGACCATTGCTGAACTGAAAATGCTATTTGCCTGGGTGGCCTTGTAATGCTTTGACTTTAACACTGTCACTGTATATTAGTATGATCAAAGGGAGTGGTGCCCTCTTAAGTTGGTGGTCAGTGCTGCAGGGTCCTTCTACAGAAAAGAAAAGTAGAGCAGAAGGACCCTTTGCATTTCACTTCACAATAGGGTTACAAAAGAGTCCAGTAGGAAGAATGCCCCTCACATTGGAGGTCAATGGGAGGAACGACCCCTTACAGATAGCTAAAAAGATCATTGATGTCAGTGGTTACCCATTTAGAAGCTGAGAGCAGAGGCTCCACTGGTCCCATGTTGTTGACTCTGTAGAGCGACATCAGCAATGGAACCACTATAAGCAGGCACCAGATAACAGATCAATCTGTCACTGCTCAAGGAATCTGTAACCACCTCTGAAGGAACCCTAGAACTCCATGGAACTCAGGTTGAGAAAGACTACCTTACCACTTATTCTAACCTTAACTCTCTGTTGCCTGGAAAAAATTTCCTAAAGAAAGGGCACCTAAAAAAGAAGGCTGTTCACACATAATACTCCAGTGATTGCTGACTTGGATTCTATTCTGCATTCCACACTCTTTCTGGAGTGTCAGATGCCTGATTCCCCATGGTGTGATGATGCTTTTTCTGCCATCTGCTACAACACTGCAGGACATATTAGTGTAGTAGGGGCCAGCCGATGGAACCACAGTGTACAGTGGAGTATGCAGGCATGCAATACACCCGAAAGGGTTGGATGGGAAGATTCTTGTGGAGGCTGTAGTTCTTCAATAAAGTTACAATCTAAGTCATTGCCTGCTGGTGGTGGTAAGTACGAAAAGTCTTCTTTTACAGGTAAACACATGTGCGGGCTTTCGCAACCTTTTTAACACAGTGGAACCCTCAAAACAACAGAGAACCCCTGCTAATAATTATAGCTACAGCTCATGGTTCATTAGTGTCAAGGTCACTAGAAGATATCAGTGGGGCATAGTTTGGAGCAGCGTCTAAAAGTCTGCAATCATAAAAGGTGGATTCTCCTATTTAAACATTGCACAATATTTTACATTTCAAGCTGTTGGGGTCCTTGTCAGATAGCAATCTTGGTGAAAGGCTTCAAGCGTATACAAAGAAAATAAATCTTGTATAAATAGTGTATTATAGCAACTGCTTTTGGATCTATTATATACTGGATTTAATCTGGCTCACAGACCTTTGATTAAATACACACAGTATGTACCCTAAACAGATAGAACATTTCCTATGTATATACATACACACACAGTTGTGCTCATAAGTTTATATACCCTGGCAGAATTTATGATTTCTTGGCCATTTTTCAGAGAATATGAATGAGAACACAAAAACTTTTCTTTCACTCATGGTTAGTGTTTGGCTGAAGCCATTTATTATCAATCAACTGTGTTTACCCTTTTTAAATCATAATCACAACAGAAACTACCCAAATGACCCTGATTAAAAGTTTATATACCCTGGTGATTTTGGCCTGATAACATGCACACAAGTTGACACAAAGGGGTTTGAATGGCTATTAAAAGGTAATCATCCTCACCTGTGATCTGTTTGCTTGTAATTAGTGTGTTAGTGTGTGTGTGTATAAAAGGTCGATGAGTTTCTGGACTCCTGACAGACCCATGCATCTTTCATCCAGTGCTGCACTGACGTTTCTGGATTCTGAATGATGGGGAAAGCAAAAGAATTGTCAAAGGATCTGCGGGAAAAGGAAGTTGAACTGTAAAAAATAGGAAAGGGATATAAAAAGATATCCAAGGAATTGAGAATGCCAATCAGCAGTGTTCAAACTCTAAACAAGAAGTGGAAACCAAACCACGTCAGGTAGACCAACTAAAGTTTCAGGCACAACTGCCAGGAACATTGTTCGGGATGCAAAGAAAAACCCACAAATAACTTCAGGTGAAATACAGGACTCTCTGAAAACATGCGTTGTGGCCGTTTCAAGATGCACAATAAGGAGGCACTTGAAGAAAGATGGGCTGCATGGTCGAGTCGCCAGAAGAAAGCCATTAATACACAAATGCCACAAAAGTATCCCGCTTACAATACGCCAAACAGCACAGAGACAAGCCTCAAACCTTCTCGCACAAAGTCATTTGGAGTGATAAGATCAAAACTGAGCTTTTTGGCCACAACCATAAACACTAAATTTGGAGAGGAGTCAACAAGGCCTATGATGAAAGGTACACCATTCCTACTGTAAAACACAGAGGTGGATCACTGATGTTTTGGGGATGTGTGAGCTACAAAGGCACAGGAAATTTGGTCAAAATTAATGGCAAGATGAATGCAGAATGTTATCAAAAAATACTGGAGGAACATTTGCATTCATCAGCCAGGAAGCTGCGCACGGGATGTACTTGGACATTCCCATACAACCCACCTACCGGCGGTGCTCGCCCCCCGAACTACCAGACAGCCTTAGCTCGCCAGCTCTCAAAATCCACTCGCAAAATGAGAGCAGGCGAGTGGAATTTTTGAGGGCTGCTTTAGGCCCCATACACCGGGGTGTATGAATTTATGCTCTAAAAAAGGTTCCAGAAGTTGGGAAAAATTATGCCTCTAATTTCACATTTGTATTCACATTTATGCACTTATACAGGGGTATGGCGTTTAGAAGCATATGAGCATAAACGCTTTCTATTGGCTAGAATATTCATTTGTTCTAGTCACTTGCCTAAATTTATGTGTATATGTGCACGTGTATGTGCATTTAGGCATGTTCGCGCTTAAATTACATTGATAAGTTCCTTTCCAAACGCAGCTTTGGGACATTTTCTTATGCCTCTAAACCAAAGGCGTAACTAGAACCTTCAGGGCCCAGATGCAGGAAAAACCATAAAGGGGCACCCTGACCCCCTGCCGGGACCCCCCCCCAGTGGCGGAACGATAGGGTCCGGTCGCAAGTGCAGCCTTTGCGACCCTGGTAGTTCCGCCACTGATGTCAGCAGTTTTTTATTTTTGTTATTTTTTTTTAAATTATTTTTTACAATTTTTAGGATACCCATTGGGGGCTTTGGTGAAATGTAAGGGGTCTAAACAAATCTTATATGTTTTACTTTTGAGAGAGAGAAAGGAGATTGAGGACACAGCCCTCAATATCCTTCTCTGCAGCCTCAGCTGCACAGAATGAGTGGACAGAAATAGCTCTGTACAGAGCTTCACCTTCATTCACAAACTGAAGCACAGTAAACACGGTTTACTATGCCTCAGTTATAAATGAACAGAGTCAGTGTTCATGACTCTTTTCATTAAAACTCGAAAGGGGCCAGTACATAACACAATTACCAGCCCCTTCTCACAGAGCCCCCCCTCCCCATGTTGAGGGCATGTGGCCTGGTATGGTGTAGGGGGGGGTTCTCGTCTCCCCCTTTCCTGACCTGCCAGGCTGCATGCCCGGATAAGGGTCTGGTATCGATTTTTGGGGGGACCCCACGCCTTTTTTTCCTTCAACTCCTTTGCATCCGCGCTATCGCCGAATGACTACTACATCGCGGAACTACTTTGTTGGGACGCCGTCCGCCCCTTTGCACGTTCCCTACAGGTCACGTGCGGCGCGCTCTGTGATCACCGAGTCAATGAGACTCAGCTGATCACAGATCGAAGTAAGGGGCTGATCCTGGCCCCTTACCACGTGATCAGCTGTCATCCAATGACAGCTGATCACCTGATGTAAACAGAAGATCGGTAATCATTTTTTTTCTCCTCACATTGACAGCGTGAGGAGAAAAAAAAGCCTATCGCCGGCTTCTGTGAAAGGGACATCGGTCCCAAAGAGGAAGAGGCACAACCACATCATCAGTGCCACCAGTGTCACCTATCAATGCTTACCATGCCACCTAGCAATGCACACCAGTGGTGCCAATCACCGCCACCCAGTGTCACCTACCAGTGCCCATCACTGCCATCCATCAGTGCCACCTATCAATGCCACCTCTCAGTGTACACCAGTGCCACCTATCAGTACCCACCAGTGCCGCCTCATCAGTGTCCACCAGTGCCGCCTCATCAGCGTACATCAATGAAGGAGAAAAATTACCTGTTGCAAAATTTTATAACAAAATAGAAAACAGTTTTTGTTTTTTTTCAAAATTTTCTGTCTCTTTTCGTTTTTAACCACTTCAGCCCCGGAAGAATTCACCCCCTTCCTGACCAGAGCACTTTTTGCAATTCGGCACTGTGTCGCTTTAACTGACAATTGCACGGTCATGCGACGTGGCTCCGAAACAAAATTGACGTCCTTTTTTTCTCACAAATAGAGCTTTCTTTTGGTGCCATTTGATCACCTCTGCGATTTTTATTTTTTGCGCTATAAACAAAATAAGAGCGGCAATTTTGAAAAAAACGCATTATTTTTTACTTTTTGCTATAATAAATATCGCAATAAGCGTTTATTGATTGGTTTGCGCAAAAGTTATAGCATTTACAAAATAGGGTATAGTTTTATGGCATTTTTTTTAAAAAAAAATTTTTTTTTTTTTTTTTTACTAGTAATAGCGGCGATCGCGATTTTTTTCCGTGACTGCAACATTATGGCGGACACATCGGACACTTTTGACACATTTTTGGGACCATTCACATTTATACAGCGATCAATGCTATAAAATTGCATTGATTACTGTGTAAATTTGACAGGCAGTGAAGGGGTTAACCACTAGGATACAAGGGGTTAAATATGTTTCCTAGGGAATGATTCTAACTGTAGGGGGCGGGGACGTACAAGGGGAGGAGACCGATCAGTGTTCCGCTGTACTGGGAACACAGATTGGTCTCCTCTCAACTGACAGGACATGGATCTGTGTGTTCACACACACAGATCCACGGTCCGGCCCGGCCAATGGGCAATCGCGGGTGCCCGGCGGCCAGGAAGCCCAGGCCGTCATATGACGTCCACCCAGGATGGGAGATCCCATCTGTGGACGTCATTTGACAATAGCCGCGGAGCGAAGTGGTTAAATACCACCAAAAGAAAGCTCTATTTGTGGGGAAAACATGATAAAATGTATATCTGGGTACAGTGTTGCATGACTGTGCAATTCTCATTCAAAGCGTGACAGCGCTGAAAACTGAAAATTGGTCTGGGCAGGAAGGGGGTTTAAGTGCCCAGTAAGCAAGTGGTTACATTTATAATAGCCTGGTGCTGGCAATTGCAACTGCGAGTCATTTTAAAGTGATTTGACTTGTTTTTTTGTTCTTTAGAAATTGCATTTTTGCTTCAGAACGTTTTATATATGCTATAGATGCGCCACTTTACAGGCAGATTGACCCCCAGGCACTATATATAAAAGGAATTTTTCTTTTTTATTGTTGCACTTTAAGCATCATTAAAATCACTGCTCCTGAAAAAACGATAGTTTTAAAAATAAATGTGCATTGATACATGTTCCTCAGGCCCCCATACCCCTTGTATGCCCAATAAGCCTTCAAAATGGTCACTTTTCTGTATCAGAAACCTTAATTTCACCTAATTTACTCGGTGAATGGACAAAATATACCTAGAAAAGCCAAAACGGGGTTGTTTGGCGATCTCCCGGAGGAGATCCCTAGACATCTGCGTACTCTTATATTCTTCATTCTTTTAGCAGCTAAAATAACCATTGCACTGCATGGAAATCGCCTGTAATCAATATTGCCCTGGTGAAACAAAATATCATGGATCATGATCAACGAAAAACTGACTAGTATTCGACAAGATAGGCAAACTAGGATTGAAAAAGTGTGGAACCCCTGGATCGCTTATCTCCAGGCAGAAAGAGTGGCTGGTTCATGGGGAAATACCCAGAGTGGAGGGACTTACCCAACCCTACTCTTTTCTAACCCCTCCCATTCAAACGTATCCCCCCCTCCCGTTTCTGTCTCTTTTCTCCTCCCTTTTTTTTTTTTATTTTATTTACTTGTTCTAAGTTCTGTAATGCCAAATGGCAAACTTCTGATAGGATGCTGTTAGTGGACGATAAAGTCTCCTCAACTATGCTATATTCGTGATTAACATGTTTTAGTAAGGTTTAATGGATCAAGAAAATTTATCCTATAGGATAACGCATCCCTGTTGTAACTATTACATGACGATTAGTGAAACAAACATCTGTATGTTGACTTAAATCTGTAATAAGAAATATTGAAACAAAATGAGCACCTTTGATTTTTCCTGTTCGGCTCCCATAGACTACAATACAGTTCCCCATTCGGGGGATGTTCGGCCCATCTCTAATAGGGAGTATGGGATAAACCAGATGAACTGTCACTGAACAATTTGAGGACTCCTCAACTTCTGGCTGTACTGCACACACTGAATGTCCCACAGGATGCCTAAAGCTGCTGGCAGCTTGTACTCACTCAGGAGTATAAAAGCTACATACTGTCACTTCTCTTCAGCATGGGGGTAATTTATTCACTTAGCCACAGGACCACCTGTTGACTCCTGCTGATTCCCACCGGGCTCTTCCTAGATTCACACCAACGCAGGACAATGGACTCCTTCTCACCAACTTCCTCCTGGCTCTCTCCAGTGAGCTTCCTCTTGAACCAGCTTGATCCCTGTTCAATGGATTTGTGAATAGGGCCCCCAGCTAAGCATAGCAGTCATCACATCTAAGAATTGGTAAGCTGCAATATAATAAAATGTTTGCTTTTGGGTTTAATACCACTTTATTTTTGTTATTTAACAGATTACTACACATTGGAAAAGCTACAGAAAATTATACAGTGCCTTGAAAAAGTATTCATACCCCTTGAAATTTTCCAAATTTCGCTATGTTACGACTAAAAACGTAAATTTATTTTATTGGGATTTGTATGTGATAGACCAACGCAAAGTGGCACATAATTGTGAATTGGAGGGAAAATGATAAATGATTTTCAAAGATTTTTTTTACAGATAAATATCTGAAAATTGTGGCGTGCATTTGTATTCAGCCCCCTTTACTCTGATACCCCTAAAATATAGTGGAACCAATTGCCTTCAGATGGCACCTAATTAGTAAATAGAGATCACCTGTGTGTAATTTAATATCAGTATAAATAAAGCTGTTCTGTGAAGCCCTCAGAGGTTTGTTAGAGAACCTTAGTGAACAAACAGCACCATGAAGGCCAAGGAACACACCAGACAGGTCAGGGATAAAGTTGTGGAGAAGTTTAAAGCAGGGTTAGGTTATAAAAAAATATCCCAAGCTTTGAACATCTCAGAGCACTGTTCAATCCATTATCCAAAAATGGAAAGAGTATGGCACAACTGCAAACCTACCAAGACATGGCCATCCACCTAAACTGACAGGCTGGGCAAGGAGAGCATTCATCAGAGAAGCAGCCAAGAGGCACATGGTAACTCTGGAGGAGCTGCAGAGATCCACAGCTCAGGTGGGGGAATCTGTCCCAGGACAACTATTAGTCATGCACTCCACAAATGTGGCCTTTATGGAAGAGTGGCAAGAAGAAAGCCATTGTTGAAAGAAAGCCATTGTTGAAAGAAAGCCATTGTTGAAAGAAAGCCATAAGAAGTCCAGTTTGCAAGAAGCCATGTGGGGGACACAGCAAAGATGTGGAAGAAGGTGCTCTGGTCAGATGAGACCAAAATTGAACTTTTTGGCCTTAAAGCAAAATGCTGTGTGTGGCGGAAAACTAACTGCACATCACCCTGAACACACCATCCCCACCGTGAAACATGGTGGTGGCAGCATCATGTTGTGCAGATACTTTTCCTCAGCAGGGACTGGGAAGCTGATCAGAGTTGATGGGTGGATGGATGGGGTAAAAAAGAGGGCAATCTTAGAAGAAAACCTTTTAGAGTCTGCAAAAGACTTGAGATTGGGGTTGAGGCTCGCCTTTCAGCAGGACAACGACCCTAAGCATACAGCCAGAGCTACAATGAATGGTTTAGAGCAAAGCATATTCATGTGTTAGAATGGCCCAGCCAAAGTCCAGTCCTAAATCCAATTAAGAATCTGTGGCAAAACTTGAAAACTGCTGTTCACAAATGCTCTCCATCCAATCTGACAGAGCTTGAGCTACTTTGCAAAAAAGAAGGGGCAAAAATTTCACTCTTTAGATGTGCAAAGCTGGTAGAGACATCCCCAAAAAGACTTGCAGCTGTAAATGCAGCAAAAGTTGGGTCTACAAAGTGGAACAGAATGCAAATGCACGTCACACTTTACAAATATTTGTTAAAAATTTGGAAAATCATTTATCATTTTCCTTCCACTTCGTGTTGGCCTATCACATAAAATACATTTTGGTTGTAACATAACTAAATGTGGAAAATTTCAAGGGTATGAATACTTTTTCAAGGCACTGTATGCTAATTACCATTCAGCTATGCTGCAAGCAAACTGGAGAAGAGGTGTACAGCCAGAAGCCTTGCTAAATTAAGTCATTTGTGTTGTGTTACTAGTTCTTGAGATTTGATTTACTCCAGGCAGAGTACTATGAATGCACCATGCCGGCTACACATCAAAAAAAGGTCTTGCTTTATTTCCACTTTTTGGGGATTTTACACCAAACTATATTATAGATAGGATGGATAATGTTAAAGCAGAGTTCCCATCCTGTAAAATAAAAAATAATAAAAATTACAAGTCAGCAGTTACTGATACTCTATCTGCTGACTTTTAATATAAAAGGACACTTACCTGTCCAAGGATCCCATGATGTCGGCACCTCTAGCCGATTCGTCAATCAGCTTTGGGTGCAGGCACTGGCATCTTCACTAAGGAAAACAGGAAGTGAAGCCTGTTTCCTACTGCGCGTGCGCAATTTGCGCTGCGCTTTCTGAATGGTCCTGCTGTCTTCTGGGAACTGTGTGTTTCCCAGAAAGCAGGGGGGGGGGGGGGCAGGTGCTGGAAATTTAATAGATCGCTGTGATCGTTGTACTGCGATCTTACCCGGAAGTCTATTATTCGCAGATATTTGCACTCCCCTAAAAGTGCCAATTGTGGCAGTTGGGGGGTGGAGGGTGCCAACAAGTGGTGCTTCCCCTTTTGGGCGGAGCTCCGCTTTAATAAGAAAAATCTTTAAATATTCAGGGAAAATTAAAGCAGCAATGGGCAGAGTTGGAAACGCTTAGACGTTTATTGCTGAACAGTACAGTTGTACAGAATCCTCTCTTGTACTGAAATTTCTTACTCTAATTTTACTGAACACTGAGTTTCTCACATTGTGCATTAGAAGCTGCAGCAAATCAGATACAGCATACTCGATTTCTTGGTTAGAGGACATCCTGCACTTTTCTGTCCTGCCTGACTGTCCCCAACCCATCACTTTCATTCATTGTCCTTTCATTTATAAAGATTCATTAACACATGTACGGGTTAACTAGGGCGGATACCAAGGGCGGTCTGCAACCATGAAAATGCAAGCTGACCAGGAATGCCCACTCCTTCAGACTACTATACACCCATCAAGGCATTTTAGATTTGTATAACTGGACTGAGGGCTCTGGAGAAGAGTAATGATGAGGTAGGGTGTTGTGATGTTTTCATGGAGCTATGTACTGCATCCTGCTGGCCCCTCCCACCGGTCATGGTCTGCCTGTATTGTATAGAGAAGCACAGAGACTCAGTGATGATGTCATTGGGTCTAAAATAAGGCATGTAATGAAAACGGAAAGGTTAACATTTTATTAGCATGTTTTTGAGGGAGAAAAGGAGGATCCAGGGAAGCAGCAAAATATAAACAGATTAAACTTCAGCTTTCAATTGCATAATATATTTTTTTTCCTTTGTTAATCTTTTATTGTCGTTTCATATAAAAAGACAAAAAAATATATTTGATTAGACAATTATTACCAAAGCAACTATTAAATCACACCTTTCTTAAACAGGTAGCTTGCAAATTATTACTTAATTCAGATTTAATTTAAAAATCCACATATTTTGAGCAATCAATTTAATATCAATATAGACTTCATAGAACACCAGATTCCTGGCAGCAGGGTGGCTTTGGACAAAAAGGCCTGGTGAACTAGAGGTAAGACTGAATATGAAAACAAAAGCCCCAGGGCAGGTTGGACTGTGTCTATTATAGGCATATCAGTGTTTCATTTTCAGTTTTGCCTGAGGCATCTTTTTTTAACTTTATGTAAATTGTAATCTGTTGTTTTATAACATCATAGCATAGTAGCTGCACAACAGACTTGTTACATACGCCTAGAGGTGGAAAACACTTCACCTTTACGCAATGCAGACAGTTGTATAACTTTACTGTCCCAGAAAGCTCTTGAAAGTAAAACTAATCTCATTGATTTTCCTACTGGCTTGGCAGACTCCAAGCAGGTTGATGTGTATTCCAGGCCTGAGGCAGCAGTACGCAGGCTGGAACAAGCTGCACTGGGCATGGCCAATGAGCTGCTGCTGGATGCTGGATCAGTTACATGAATAGATTTTGTTCTATGATCAGTTTAAATATAGATGCATATTGATCGGTAGGATGTAGGGTAAACAAAAGTATATTGAACAAATGTGTCCTGGGAAGAGAAAAACCGACTGTGCTTGATTTACTTTGAAGCTGAAGTCCAGGAACAAAAACCTTCATACTGCTCCACCAGCCATAAAGGATATAAAATGCACTTTGTGTGCCCCAAATGCCTTTGCGAACCCAGTTCTTACCTTGTAAAAGTAGCAGTGGCATCATCACTGTATTGTACATAGTCTGTGCAGAGAGCAGAGCCCAGAAGGCTCACCCATTACAGGCTACCTGCAGAAAACTACAGGAGGAACAAGAAACAAGACCAGTCACCCTGCACAAGGAGAGAGAGCAGCAGTGACCGTTTTTTATTATAGGATGCTTCGGCACCAGATGTCAGCTTCAGAGAAATCACGAGAGCCAAAAGGCTCATGCGCATAAGCACACACATTGTCAGGCATGGGAGCCCAACAAAGCGGGCAACAATGCACATGCACACAGGAAAGCATGCACAACAGCATGCACATGGGCGCACAGATATTGGTACCTAGTGGCCTACTTAACCACTTGCCGACCGGGCCATAGCCAAAAGACGACTACAGTGCAGTCGGCTTATTCTGTGTGGGCGTCCATGGACGTCCTCCCAGAATGTTGCTCTCATGCGCCCCCTGGGGCACGCTCCCGCAAACATCCGTGACCGCCGGGTCTGGAAGACCCGGCGCATCACGGATCGTGGTAAATGGTCGCTTGTAGCGGTTGTTTACCACGTGATCACTCTGTCACATGACAGAGCGAACACTTGTAAACAAACCGGCGTCATCTCATGATGCCAGTTCCTTCCTCCCCTCTCTGTACCGATCTGTACAGTGTGAGGGGGGGAGGGGGAGAGATAGTTTTTAGCAGCGCTGTGGGCTGGATCTGTAGTGCCCACAGCGCTGCTCAGTGCCCATACTGTGCAATACTCTGCAATAATGTGTAATACTCTGCCAATACTCTGCCAATAATGTGCAACACTCTGCAGTACTCTGCAATAATGTCCAATACTCTGCAATAATGTGCAATACTCTGCAATAAATTTTAACATTTTTTTTTTATTTATAGCGCAAAAAATATAAAACCCAGCGGTGATAAAATACCACCAAAAGAAAGCTCTATCTGTATGAAAAAAAAAAAGGACAAAAATTTCATATGGGTACAGTGTTGCATGACTGAGTAATTGTCATTCAAAATGTGAGAGCACCGAAAGCTGAAAATTGGTCTGGTTAGGAAGGGGGTTTAAGTGCCCAGTTGTCAAGCGGTTAAACCATAACCCTGTATGAGATTACTGCTGAATGGTCTTTCAGCTTGAGCAACTGTTATCCTTGTTCCTGAATCTGCTTGACACTGTTATTGACCCGGCTTTTGTCTGACCTGCTTCTGGGTTACCCTTACCCATCTGGATTCATGATGAAGGTTGGCCTATCAATTCTGTACTACTCTGACTACATGTTGCCAGCCTCTGCTCATCCCTGACCTTGATCATGCTTGTGACTTGGTGCCTTCCTGCCCAGCCGTTACTGAACTTGGCTCTTGACCGGTGAATTCCAAGTGCCCAACTCACTGAGCTGCTGCTCTTTCGACATCAGTACTCCCAAATTCAAGTTTTCAGTTCCAGCTTTCCAGGACATGCACCCCTCCATTGCAGCTTTTGCAACTTCCATAGGTGGTTGGGACAGGAAAAGTGCGCACCGCGCAAGGCCACCCTCATCATCTCAAGGTTCTCACACAAATACTGTACATGACACTGGATTACTGCACAGATCTGAAAGAAATACACAAACACCACTAAGGTACAATGTATGCATAACAAAAAGGGAAAAAAAAAAAAAAAAAAGGGAAAAATGACTGTCATGCATTAAAGCTGAACTCCAGACAGTTATAAAGTACATAATAATGCAGCTCCGTAATGGTCAATAACAAAATTAAATATTTTTTTAATGCAGGCTACATACAGTAAGTACTTGACTTGGACTTGGTATCAGCCTCTTGCAGTCCCTGTACAGTCTATTCCACAGTGTTTGGACAGGGGGGAGAAGCAACACAAGGAGACAGTTAGGTATGCTACAGTGAAAGCAGCCATGCTGATAGGAGAGAGGCAAACTCATTAGTGTGCTGCTTCTCCTTTCACTGTCCAGTAAAAGGGTTGAGTTGAAGAAACCTGTAAGTGAAACTGCAACAGAGAATGTTTGAGTCTCCTCCCTAAGGCTGTGCTGTGAGGCAAAGCCTTGTAAATCTAAGGATTGCATGAACAGAAAAATAAACCCTTTGGCAAGTAAAACAGCTATTATATATGTATTGCATTTGTGCATTTAGATGTTTGCCCGGAGTTCAGCTTTAAAGTGCAACAATGCCTAGAATATAGACATGCAATTGTTTACATAGTCTTAACATGAAGTAAAAGAGCTTTTAAACAATACATCACTTACCTCTGTAGCCGCTGTATTGTGAAGGCAACTACAAAGACTTTAAAGTTAGGTTTTAGCTGGTTTCTAACAGCTTTTACATTATGTGTTTCAATTAGAAGGCTGGCAGCCTGCAAAGATCTGCTTTCTATAGAAAATAGCTAAGATTTCAGTACCTCTGTTGTGAACTTTGACGTTTCTCCATCATATCTATAGAGGTGAATGAGGGCTTGTTTTAAAGTGCACTTTTACTGAATAAATGGTCTGGAGCTCCTAATAATGGCAATTTACATACCCCCTCCCTTCCAATTTACTGTATTAAAAGAAGGGCTGTCTTTTATGTCCCAATTTCCTATTGTTCTGGCAATCTGGCTAGGGGACTTTAATAACATTGCAAATTGGGAACTGGACAGACTATTACTGACATCCCCTGACAACCCCATCCACTCACATACAAGATTTGGCAAACTCCTTGCTGACCTTGCCCTGATAGACATATGGAGACATCGGTATCCCCAAGATAGGGTGTTCTCCGGTTTCTCAGCAACGCATAACTCCATGTCACGCATAGACCTTATATTAATATCCCACTCCCTTCTTCCTATGCTAGGAAATGTAGGTTTCAACCCCCATATCCTTTCTGACCACGCTCCCTACTGGGCTGAGATCCGGCTGGATTCTCCCCCCACAACCTATTCCTGGAAACTTAACCCCTTCTAGTTGTCGGTTGTTCCCGGCATAGGAGGAGGCTGGCACTGAGTGGGGGTTCTTTTTTCAAACCAACAGGGACACAGCGCCATTTGATGTGGTTTGGGATTCTTTTAAATCCCATGCCCGTATGATTTTATCCCAATGCATATCTAGGTATAGGTGCAAGTGGAACAAACATTAGTGGACAGAGAAAGATTTCTCTAATAACCCCTCTCCATCCACAGCTGACCAACTAAAGCTACAGGCAAGGGTGGTAAATAGCCTACATTTTGAAAAAGCGGAACGGAAGATATTCTATAACAGAGGATGTATGAATGTGGGGAACGTGCGGGATGCCTCCTGGCCTACCTAGCCCATCTGGACCACAAACCGCCCACTGTGGTTTCCCTTCGTAATACTGAAGATGGATTGGTTACTGACCCTGATATGGTGGCTGGGGAGTTCCACTCCTTCTTTACATCCTTATATTCTTCCGCTTCCAACAACCCCAGGGAGGAGGTGGCGGCATTCTTAGCTGGTATAGAGTTGCCCATGCTTTCCCAATCTCAGAATGAGATGCTGTAGGCCCCCCATCACCAAAGACGACATAGCGGAGGCTATGTCCCTCCTTAACCCCTTGAAAGCACCTGGATCTGATGGTCTCCCCTTGAATTTTATATCACATACGCTGAAACCCTAGTCCCCAGGCTACATGAGCTATTCTTTCATATATTTCGATCCGGTTCTCTACCCCCCTCTATGTGCGAAGCTTATATCGTGCTCATACCCAAACCTGACAAAAACCCATCTTCTCTTAGAACACATTCTGGTATTCAGGGTCTACGGTGTGGGGGTTTGGTGGAAGTAATCAGTTTATATCAGGGCTTTTTTTTCCTCAAACAATAGGTGCTGGAACTCAACCACGACCCCCCAAAACACCTCCCCCCACACACCCTCCAAATCACATCAAATAGTGGGTGTGGTCATATTTCACAAACAGTAGAAGGGTCTTAAAGGGGCATTAAATAACAGGATTGCATTACATACAGAGTGCAGAGTTCATGGGGGTTACACACAGAGTGCAGAGCTGTCACTTGTAAACACAGAAACCAGACTTCTGTGTTTACAAGTGATTGTGGTGAGCAGGGCTGTCTTTAATATTGATTGGACCCTGGGCAAAAATTTTCTTGGCCCCCCCCCCTTCCGTGCAATTTCACTCTCCACCTGCTCTGAGACATACAATAAAGAGCAGCTAGACTTAAAATCAGTTTACTGTATCAGATCAGGCAGCAATTGCGTTTGGTTGCCAGTAGTTACAGCATATCATTACTGCTTACTGACTGGTTGCTAGAGGTTACAGCACACATTATGGCTCACTGATTAGTTGCTAAAGGTTACAGCACATCATCTCCTCACTGCAGGGGAGCATGATATACTTATGAATGCAGCCTTCATTTACATATCAATCCCGCAGGCCGCAGCTATTTACTTAGCAATGCCGCCGCTATTTACATATGAATGCTGGTTATTTACCTGTAAACACAGGGTCTGCAGGCGAGTCATCTGTACACAATAGGGCAGAGCTGAGCAGCATTAGTACCAGCACTTCACACAGCACAGGACTAAAACTTCAAGGGACAAGGGAATTTAAACTGAGATAGTTGGCAAGTAAGAGGCAGCTGCTTTGGGCCCCACAACAATGACAGGGCCCAGGGCAGCTGCCCCTTTTGCCCTGCCTTAAAGACGGCCCTTGTGGTGAGCAGGCACCAAAGGGTCTGAGCCAGAGGTGGTGGAACTGAGGTCCACCAAGTTCCCCCTGAAAAAAAGCCCTGGTTTATATGCTGACGACATGCTGCTGTATTTGGCAGACGCAGGTGCATCCCTACAGGCAGCCCTGGAAGTGATACAAATTTTTGGTGGCTACTCGGGTTTGAAAATAAACTGGGACAAATCCCAGATCCTTCCCATTGATATAGGCGCCCCCATGAAATATCTCATATATAGGCAGCTCCATGAAATATCTCATAATTATAAATACCCGCTCTCCGGAAAATTTCGTTAAACTTAATTTAGAGCCCCTGATTGCGACTCTGAAATCCAAGATGCAGACATGGGCCAAATTACCCCTGGGTGTTATTGGTTCGGGTAAATTTGATAAAGATGGTCCTGCTTCCCAAGTTTCTATACATATTATGGCACGCTCCGGTGTATTTACCCCTTAGAATTTTTAAATCTATCAAAGCTATCCTTAACTCCTTTGTGTGGGGCAAGACCCGACACAAACTGTCATTGTGAGTGCTGAAGAATCCCACTGACCTAGGGGGCTCAGCACTACCTGACTTTAACCTCTACTGTTTAGCAGCACAACTATCCCACTTCTATTATCTAGGTAAACACGACAAGGAGCATTACATGGCCCTAGCATGCTCCCCTTACACTCGAGGATACAGCCACCCTTTCTAGATTCTCTTCAGAGACCTTTCGGACCCCTGGGTGTTAGGTAGTCGAAAGGGACTACTGTACAACCACTGCAAAATTTGGGAGGTGGTGAGACCCAGACTGAACACGTCATCCACGCACTCTCATACACCTCTATAGGACAATCCAGGCCTAAACGAATTATTAACCATACCATGTCCTTTGGCTTAACCAAGGGGTAATGAGCTTATCTAATGTTTATTGTGGTGCCACCCTGAAATCGTTTCAACAACTTAGGGAGGAGTTTAGTCTGCCTAATTCTATGCACTTTCGTTACCTCCAGCTCCGCCACGCCCATCAAGCTCACTTTCACGATACTCCTCCTAATCTAGAGCAAATGGATATCCTTAGCATAATAACAGGACAAGATTCCTTTAAACTTATCTCAGTGTTTTATAATTCTCTTCTCCGCCCCACTGCGGCGACCCTAGCATATAAGCTGAAGGAGCGTTGGGCTGGTGACATGGGGGAGATGGAGGATGATGAATAGGAGGATAAGGTCTCCACTCAACTTTCAGACCCCCTCACACAATTATACATCATGCACATATCTTATTTGAACCCCCTCCGCCTTGCTAAGTACAGACCTGACCACAATCCGTTGTATCCCAGATGCAACAACCCGTCTTCTTTCATCTCATATGATCATGCCCAGTAATACAGGACTACTGGTCTCTCATAGTGAAATTTATCCATTATGAGATGGGGTCCCCCTTGACCTTATGCCCTAAACAATGTCTGCAGGTGTGTTCCCGGACCCAGATTCAGACAAATTCCACAAAATATTCCTGCAAGAATCATTATTCATAGCTAGATTACTTATAGCGAGAAAATGGCTAAGGGTCACGCCACCGACAATCCAGGAATAGATATCGGCAGTTAATGTTTTGCCATACAAGAAAGAGATTTATGCCCACAGGGGTTGCCTGGCCAAATATGGAAAAATTTGGGACTCCCGGTTAGGAAATGCAGCCACGTGCAACGAGATATCTGACTGATCTTCTGAACGTTGAACCTCCAATTTGATGGTTTGAAATTCCCTTTTAAACATACACTCAGCGGTTGGTCTTCTTATGATCGTGTAGCTTATCACCGTGTCTATGTAATACAAACTGTTATGTAATATAAACTTGAATGTATAACCCTTGTTGAACATGTTATCTACTTGGAACCTTGTGCCACAAATTCTTCTTTTTGTAACTATGATGCCAATGTCACTGATTTGTAAGTGTTTACTCTTCAAAATAAAAGATTGCGTTATTTGTAAAAAAAAAAAAAAAAAAAAAAAGTGCACTTATGCCCCGTACACACAAGCGGACTTTCCATCAGAAAATACTTGAGCGGAATTCCGGCTTGCATACACACGGTCACACCAAAGTTCTCTGAACTTTTGACCGTCAAGAATGCGGTGACGTACAACACTACGACGAGCCGAGAAAATAAAGTTCAATGCTTCTGAGCATGCGTCAAATTGTTTCCGAGCATGTGTAGGAATTTTGCGTGTCTGAATTGCTACAGACAATCGGAATTTCCGATCTGAACTTTTTCCGACCAAAAAATAGAGAACCTGCTCTCAATCTTTTGCTGGCGGGAATCCCGCCAGCAAAAGTCCGATGGAGCATACACACTGCAGGAATTTCCGACCAAAAGCTCTCATCGATCTTTTGCCACCCGAATTTCCAATCATGTGTACGCGGCATTTTACTGCTTATACAAAGTCCATGCTTTATGGCACCCCAATGAAACTGCACCTAGTGCTCCTGTATTATAGTAAACCGTGATACCTTTTTTTGGTACATTTTGGTTTCAAATGGATTGGGCTACCTTTATGTAACATGCTTTAACACTTGGCAAAACACACATTGCCACTCTGCAACAGTATGAATCTAGCCTTAGTGTGCAAAGTCTTGGTACAGGTTACCTTAAGGATATGATTCTGCAGTTTTAAAAATAAAGTGTAGGACCTGATATTGCTGACCTCTTACTAAGAATAATAGTTTCCTGGCTGTCTCTGGATATTTACAAAGTTACTGACCCAGAATAAGCATATTTTAAAGAGAATTTTCAGAAGCATGTCAGCGAGCTTCCACACTCTTACACTGCTGGTATTTGGCTGCCAGAAAGCCAGGGACATTATCAGTAGCTACCTGTGCACTGGGAGTTTACAGACAAGCTGGACTTCAATATGCTGCCAACTCCCACCAGCAGAGTGCGGACAGTGCCCGATGGACTGTGAAGCTAGTTGTCGTGAAAAATTGGAGTTGAAGTCCGGGGACCTCCATTACTCAATGGAAAACAGCTCCCAGAGGAATCTGAGACAGTGGTATAGAGAACAGCAGTATCTTCCTGGGCTGTTCATTGAATCGCTCAGTCTTTCTTCTGCGGAAGGCTGGAGTGAGCCCCCCCCCCCCCCCCCCCCCAATTCAGATCTGCTTGCAGCTAAAGCCTCAGACATACAACTGAGACCACAAGGAGAGAGAGGATTGGAAAGCACAGGAACTTGGACTATTTCAGTGCCACAGGGACCCTCATGCTGCACCCATGCTACAACGGTACCACTGGGTGAACCAAGGTCCAGAGCCGAACTGAGATAGAGGACAACCCTACATGCAGTGGGACTTTCATGCTTGGTCTAATGAGAGGGCCTTGCGACTATGACCCATTTCCAATAGAGAGACTGAGCCCTTAGGAATGGATTGCACAGCTACCCTATAAACCATTACTGTTTGCAGGCCTTACTGTGACCAACGATATAGTTGGGCCCCAACATCAGCCAGCTGAAGATTAGGGTTAAAGACTGCCCATTTACAGTTGCCACACAGAGCCCTGTGCTAGCGGTGCCTCCCAGGGGATATCACACAGGACTTGGGTATTCTCTTTGGGTGCACCCTAAACAGTTACAAAATCCTTATTCACAACACAGTTAATGTTCATATTCACTGTTTACTACTGATCTTGCTGATTTATGTATTAATTCCAGTTTAGTGGTACAGAACTATAATCTAAGTTACTTTGGCATAGTGATTCTACAGTCTAGCAGACTGTGTCCAAACCTACCTTCTGTATGTTTATGCTCAAACCACTGTTTCATGCCAATACATCAAGCTCCTTTATCACTAAACGGTCTTGTGTTTATTTCCGTATTAGCTCACCACTAAGTCAAACGTGTCTATGCTTGTGACTAAGTGATTTCTATTCAATCAGGTATACCAGAGGGGCTGAGGGTGTAACTAGAGTCTAAGCGCAGAACAGATGTAAAATGTATGCTAAAATGTTAAATCAATTTATGCATTTAAGCTGCATATTAAAGTGATTGTAAACCCTCATCAACTCACAAACAGCTCTTGCGGCTCCTCCCTGCATCAGATAACCCCCTAGGAGAAGCGATCTCCCGAGGGGGTTACCTTGCGGGCGCGCTCCCGAGTCCAGCATTTGCAATCCCTTTAAATATTAAAAAGTATGGTGCATTTGTGAGTGTTACACTTTGTTAAATAACCTTATTTAATTTGTAAGGGGACTGTTGGTTTCCTGTAAAAGGAAGGGTGGCAACATTGCAAATGCACATGTTGTCCTAATACACTAACATATTGACATTATATTAAAAACAGGCTTGCACTGTACTTGAACAGAACAATACTCATTTACAAAAGCAACTTGAAAGCAAGACAAAATATGACTACACACTGCCCACTCAGATTAAGTTGATATTAATAAGTGCATCGGATGATCTTCAGAATAATGTCTTAGAATATATTAAAGACACATGTACAGAAACCCCTAGAGCCATGGCCTTTATTCTACAGAAAGACATTAAAAATATGAACACCTATGCTTTCAGGGGGTATCCAGACTATATGAAAACAGGAATATCCTCCCAGGATGGAAAACATATCCATCATCCAATTCTGACTCACTAGATATAGTAGACCAAAGTAAATATTGACTTCTAAACGCTTGCTAAAATAATTTTTTAACCTGTTATTGCTTTTACAGGTTAAAGATGGTTTCTGATCATATAGTGAATTTGACTTACTTATTTCTCTTTAAAAATGAATTGTGTGATTTTGGCGAAGCAAAAATGAATGCTTAAAATAAATAGTCTACATTCTTAAAAGGTGCTCACACATGTCCACACATTTCAGTGCTTTGCCAAGCAAGGTGGCCTGTTTAGGAGAGTAGAGGTCATTCAGGAGAATGAGGGTTATAGTATAAACAAGGAAATTCCCAGCTGACCATGTTCAGTTCCCTGAGGCTTAGAGTGATGGCCCGGCCCTGCACTGCTTGAGGGTGGTTCTAGGAAAGCTTGCTGGCGCTAAAGCTCCTGTATGATTAAGCCCAGTATACCCAGGATCAGACTTCCCCTACTCATGACTAATACTTCTAAAAATGTTCTAACAGGTTCCCCTTCCCCCTCCCCAGAAGTTTTGCAAAATCTAACATTGATCCATCACACCCCCTTAGAGCATATGAATTAAACTTCAGTGTGGGAGATATAATTGGGAAAGGGTAGCATGGCCTGTAACCAGTCGTATGCTTGTAGGAAGGGGTTAACCTGTTTCCCTCCTTGTCTCCTTACAGGAAGTACGGTTTAAACTCTGCCCTTTCTGGCAGATTCCTTACATGTGGGTGGCGACGTTTAGCAAGGGTGGTGGCGTGTGCAGTCCAAATAGGCAACATGTAGGAGGGCGGTAGTGAAACCATGCTCTTGGTTGCTGCACGTGGGCTTCCCATATTTTGAGCATTCCTGCACATTGCACATGACCCTACCCAGATGGACAATAACTTTTGCCTCCTGCCAGAAGATTGGGGTTTATGGACTATGATAAGAAACTTGAAGTGTTCACAACATGCCTTTTATATTATTACATTGTAAGCTCTTCTGGAGCTGGACCCTCTCAATCCTCTTGTATTGTATCTGTATTGTCTTCTTTTTATATTGTAAGGTGCTGCGTAAACTGTTGGCATTATATAAATCCTGTATAATATAGGACACCATTAGCTGGAAGTTGTTCTGTTGCATTATCAAAGTAAAGAAGAAAAAGTTGGCTTTTGGCTGGATGTGTCATTCGCATATGTCTGTGTATTCAAGTGTCAGCATGTGAACTTGGTCTCAAAATTTTCCATGATACGAAATTGAATTCTCATGATATTCAAGGCTGATAATAATGACAGGGTCCTGCATAACATGGTGCAAAGTGTAGACTTGGCCTGATTGAAATCTGGTGGTGGCTACCTGGGAAAAGGTTTGCCCCTCCTAGTGGTGAGAAGAGGACCTCCCAAATGCATTTTAGGTCTGTGTTGGGCAACTGGGCTGGAATTGGCTTAACAACCCATTCCCTGGGTGACCTGTAGCTGTAACATGCTAAAATACTTATGAAGCCCAGACGTAGCAGCCAAATTCTAGGGTGACAAGGAAATTGAAGTGATGTGTATTGTTGCCAATTACAGAGGAACAAGGAGCTGCAAGGAACCACAGGTAAAGTGGATATAAGGGATCAGGTGATTCACCTTCCAGAAACACTTTTACCTTGCTAGACATGAGCGAGGGGACAGCATCTTTTTAAACTGAAAGTTCATTTGAGCTTTGATATTCAAGCCTATTAAGTAGGTATTATTTTTAAGTTTGGTTTAGTTCTTGATAAAAAATTGGCAGACACTAGACTTACTTAATAAGGTAAACCTAAATATGGGTGAAGTCTACTTTGATGCCCTTAAGGTAACCCCCTCTCTTCCTTTTATTGGACAATGCTCAAAAGTCACATTGCAAACAGTTTCGTAAGTTGGTTATTGCTAAATATTTCATAGAATTCAAACACATAAACATATTATTGCACGTATGTTTTCACATCTTCTTATCACCACATCTAGCCAACCACAATTGCAAGGTCCTAAGCCACAACCAAACGATCAAAAGCTGGGAATATGAACACATTTTCCAAAGGATACAACCACAAGACCAGAAAGTCTTTCACTGGTCATGTCTGATAGATACAGTTGCACATCTTGCTATGTTAATTTAATTTAACAAGGAATGTTTTTAAACCCAGCATGCAATCAGACGATGACATGGTCTCGTCCTTGCTGTATATATTTTAGCAAGAACATTTTAAATAGTTTTGGACGGGTGCCATGAGAAGAGAAGGGGGCACGGAAAGCTGTAGGTCATATAAGGCTCTATAGCAAGAAGTATATTTTTGCTGTGAAATTAAGTACAACATTACAACAGCAAATTTGGCTCTGAATTTATTGGCTGGGATACAGGACTCCACTAAGCACAATTTACATCTAAATTGGCCGCATAATGTGACCACAGAAAACCTTTTAAATGATAAAAAACAGGGTGCCTTTTGTATGAAAAGTGTGTTCAGTGAAAGTCTATTGTTGACCATAGCAACAAAGCAGCTTCCCACTGTAATTTTTACCATCAAGCCTTGAAAAAATAACTATAAAAAAAGATTGGTTGCTATGGGCAGCAAAACACTTTACATGTTAGCACACTTTCTATACACATAAGGCCTGTGCATTTATAAAAAAAATGTAAAATAGAAGCTGCTTAAGACTACTGGGCTAGAAGGTTTTTGTTCTTTAGCCCTTGAAATGCATTGGCTGCTGTTTATCTTTGTGCTAAAAAAGAGAAGAAAAGAAGAAAAAAGAAAGAAAAAAAAAAAGAAAAAGAAAAAAAGAAAAAGAAAGAAGAAAAAAGAAAGAAGAAAAAAGAAAAAAGAAAAAAGAAAAAAGGAAAAAGGAAAAAGAAAAAAGGAAAAAGGAAAAAGGAAAAAGGAAAAAGGAAAAAGGAAAAAGGAAAAAGGAAAAAGGAAAAAGGAAAAAGGAAAAAAGAAAAAAGAAAAAGGAAAAAGGAAAAAGGAAAAAGGAAAAAGGAAAAAGGAAAAAGGAAAAAGGAAAAAAGAAAAAAGAAAAAAGAAAAAAGAAAGAAGAAAGAAGAAAGAAGAAAGAAGAAAGAAGAAAGAAGAAGAAGAAGATTGAACTCGCTATGGTTTGATAGCCACATTGGTCTAAATACATTTGGATTTTCTAGTCTGATGATCCTGGTTTTTCCAGGGACCCTTCTGTTTGGTTTGGAGCTGCCTAACCCAAGTCATCCAGATTTGAAGATTGACCATCTGCAAGTTTGTGTCTAATGCCTCACCCTCACCATCAGTAAAAAAAAAAAACTGACAGGGGTTGTAACTGAGCCACAACTAAAAAAACAAAAAGGAAATTGGTGTTAGATACACTTTCATGCACATTAAAGAATGCAGCAAGCAAGAGTAAAGCTGGCCTTGGATTGAAATTCATCCAGTTCAGCAGGCACTGGCAGAATTTTGATCAATATGTTACCTATCCTGCTAGACATAAGTTGAGCTAACAATCGACTTCTTTTAAACAGGTATATTGGAACATTTTTCATAGAATGTCCACAGCTGAGAGATGGAAAAGTCCATCCAGCTGTGAAAAAATATTAGTGATCTATGGCCAACGTAAGATGCAACACCAAAAATGCTGTTAGGCATATTTTAAGGATAATCCCAGAAGCTGTTGAGTAACCCTACCAATAGCAAATGAAAGCCAAAGGCAACCATTGGGGTGAGCAGACACCTTTTGTGGTTCCTGTAGAGGTCCATTCCTTTGGGAGAACACACTTTCCTTTGCATGTATTGGAAGCATTGCAATTGGATGGACAGATTATCACAGATGGACATTTTTCACTAATTGATGTTTTGTTGTACATTTGTGGTGGTATACAGTGCATTCGGAAAGTATTCATAGCGCTTCACTTTTTCCACATTTTGTAATGTTACAGCCTTTGACACAGTTCCCCATAAATGTTTACTGTACAAAATAAGGTCCGTTGGCATGGACCATAGGGCGAGTACATGGATTGAAAACTGGCTGCAGGGGCGAGTTCAGAGGGTGGTGATAAATGGGGAGTACTTGGAATGGTCAGGGGTGGGTAGTGGTGTCCCCAGGGTTCTGTTCTGGGACCAATCCTATTTTTTTTGTTCATAAACGACCTGGAGGATGGGGTAAAAAGATCTGAACAAATTAATGGGGTGGGCAACTACATGGCAAATGAGGTTCAATGTAGAAAAATGTAAAATAATGCATTTGGGTGGCAAAAATATGAATGCAATCTATACACTGGGGGAAGAACCTCTGGGGGTATCTAGGATGGAAAAGGACCTGGGGGTCCTAGTAACTGATAGGCTCGGCAATGGCATGCAATGCCAAGCTGCTGCTAACAAAGCAAACAGAATATTGGCATGCATTAAAAAGGGGATCAACTCCAGGAGATAAAATGATAATTCTCCTGCTCTACAAGACTCTGGTCCGGCCACCCCTAGAGTATGCTGTCCAGTTCTGAGCACCAGTCCTCAGGAAGGATGTACTGGAAATGGAGAGAGTACAAAGAAAGGCAACAAAACTAATAAAGGGTCTGGAGGATATTATTTATGAGGAAAGGTTGCGAGCACTGAACTTATTCTCTCTGGAGAAGAGACGCTTGAGAGGGGATACGATTTCAATATACAAATACCGTACTGGTGACCCCACAATAGGAATAAAACTTTTTGAAGAAGAGAGTTTAACAAGACACGTGGCCACTCATTAAAATTAGAAGAAAAGAGGTTTGACCTTAAACTACGTAGAGGGTTCTTTACTGTAAGAGAGGCAAGGATGTGGAATTCCCTTCCACAGGCGGTGGTCTCAGCAGGGGGAATTGATAATTAATTGAAAAGAAACTATTAGATAAGCACCTGAATGACCACAACTTACAGGGATATACAATGTAATACTGACATATAATCACACACATAGGTTGGACTTGTGTCTTTTTTCAACCTCACCTACTATGTAACTATATGTAGCCTTTTTTCCTCAAAAATCTACAAACAATACCTGCACACATCTGGGGAAGGGTACAGACAAATTTCTGCAGCATTGAAGGTCCCAATGAGCACAGTGACCTCCATTATCCATAAATGGAAGAAGTTTGGAACCACCAGGACTCTTCCTAGAGCGGGCTGCCTGGCCAAACCGAGTGATCGGGGGAGAAGGGCCTTAGTCAGGGAGGTGACCAAGAATCCGACACAGTTTCAGCATTTCTCTGTGGAGAGAGGAGAACCTTCCAGAGGAACAACCGCCTGTATGGTAGAGTGGCCAGACGGAAGTCATTAATCAGTAAAAGGCACATGACAGCCCACCTGGCGTTTGCCAAAAGGCACCTGAAGGACTCTCAGACCATGAAAAATTGACAGTTACTTACCGATAACTGTTTTTCTAGGATATCTTCCAGGACGGCATAACCTGAGAGATGACTGGTCCACCTGACAGGAAACACAATCAACATACAAGGTTAAAAGGCCCCTCCCTTCCCCCTGCACCTCAGTTCTCCCAAAGTAATAGGTTATCCAGGTGACAGAGAGAAACTCTTCCCGTAGTACTTATATTAAAACATGGGTGGGAAGTAGGCCTGCCATCCTGGAAGATATCCTAGAAAAACAGTTATCGGTAAGTAACTGTCAATTTTCTCTAGTCATCTTCCAGGACGGCATAACCTGAGAGGATGGACAAGGAGTTCAAGGCCTACCTCAGGGCGGGACCACCGCTTGTAGCACCTTCCTTCCAAATGTCAGATCCTGGGGCGACAGCAGTTCCACTCTATAGTGTTTCAAAAAGGTATCCTGCTTCGCCCAAGTGGCTGTGCGACAGACCTGTTCTATCGAGGCCCCAGCTCTCTCTGCCCAAGAGGCCGCCAAGGATCTTGTTGAGTGGGCCTTAAGGTTCCCTGGTACTGGGGAACCGGTCTGCTCATAGGCCAATGTTATTGTCTGCCTAATCCACCTAGCCACAGTAGATTTAGACAGCTGCCCTCCCTTTCTAGGGCCGCTAAATAAAACTAAAAGATGATTCGACTTTCTGTAGTCCTTTACTCTATCTAGATATGTCAATAAACATTTCCTGACATCTAATAAATTCAATTTCTTCTCCTTCTCATTTTTAGGATTATCACAGAAGGAGGGTAAAGTGATCTCCTGAGATCTATTAAACTTAGATGCGACCTTGGGAAGATATAGTGGGTCCTGTCTAAGAACCACTCTATCCTCCAGAATCAACAGAAAAGGCTCCTTCACTGACAGGGCCTGTAGGTCGCTCACCCTTCTGGCCGTGGTTATGGCCAACAGAAACGCTAACTTAAGAGTCAAAAACTTAACTGAAATCTCTTGCGCTGGTTCGAAGGGCGCTTTCGTCAGCTCCTCCAAAACCAGAGATAAATTCAATGGAGGAAATACATTCATTCTGACAGGGGTTACCCTCTCCCTTGCCAGAAGAAATCTCTTAATCAGAGGTTCTAGTGCGAGCCTCTGATCCAAAAATACAGATAACGCTGCTATCTGTACTCTCAAGGTGTTCGGGGAAATCCCCTGATCCACCCCTGCTTGCAAAAATTCCAGTACCACTGGTACTGAAGGGTAAGACACCTCCTTATCACGGCACCACTGTGAGAAGCAATTCCACACCTTGGAGTAGATCCTCCTGGTGACCAGCTTCCTGCTGCCCAAGAGGGTCTCAATTACCCTATCAGAGCACCCCTTACCCCTAAGGATCTCCTCCTCAAGAACCATGCCGTCAGTTTGAGGAATCCCGGGTCGGGGTGGAGGGCTGGCCCCTGTAGGAGAAGATCTCGTCTGATTGGAAGACGGAGCGGAGGAGAAATTGACCACTTTTTCAGAGTGGCAAACCAGGTCCTTTTTGGCCACCATGGGGCTATAAGGATCAGTCCGCAATCTGAGCGGGCCAATTTTTGTAAGACCCGTGGTATTAAGACTAGTGGGGGAAAAGCGTATGCTAGATGGAAGTCCCAGTCCTGAGACAGAGCGTCCACTCCCTGGGATCCCCCTTCTCTGTTGAGAGAGAAAAAACAAACCACTTTTTTGTTCCCTCTGTGGGCAAAAAGATCTATATCCGGAGTCCCGAACATCTGACTTATCTGGAGAAAGACCTCCTGATTTAACTCCCATTCCCCTTGAAGGATGGGTTGCCGGCTTAAGAAGTCTGCCACCACATTGGCGGTTCCTCTCATGTGAACCGGCGATATGGACTGAAGAATCTCTTCGGCCCAGTTTAAGATGTTCAGGACTAGACTCAGTAGTTTCCTGGATCTGGTGCCCCCCTGACGATTCAGGTAAGAGACCGTTGTCACATTGTCTGACAGGATTTGGATCTCTAAGCCCTGAATCCTGACTCCAAAGGATAATAACGCCTGGCCCACCGCCAAGAGTTCTCTGTGGTTGGAGGATGCCCCTGCCTGAGAAGGCGTCCAGGCCCCCTGTGCCTGGATGTCCCCCAGGTGAGCGCCCCAACCCCAAGCGCTTGCATCGGTAGTCATTCTTGTGGGATTCCACTGGTCCCAGGGTAAGCCCACCCTGAGCTTGTCCTGATCCAGCCACCAATCTAGGGAGGTCCTTACTCTTGTTGGAATAGACACCCTTGCATCCAATGACTCTCTCCTTTTGTCCCAGGAGGACAAAAGGAAGAACTGCAGCTCCCTGGAGTGGAGCTGAGCCCAAAGGAACCGCTGGAATACACAAGGTCATTAGACCTAGGACCCTCATGATATGCCTGCGAGAGCACTCCCTGGTTTCTTTTAAAGAGGATACTGCTGTAACCACCTTTAATCATTTTTCCTCTGGAAGAAACAGTTTTTGAACCTCTGTATCCACCAGATATCCCAGGAACACTTTTATTTGGGACGGTGCCAGAGAAGATTTCTCTCTGTTTACTATCCAGCCCAAGGACTCCAGAGTGAAAATCACTTTGCCTACGTCTATCTCCACCTGCTCTAGGGATTGCCCGTATACCAAAAGGTCGTCCAGGTAGGGTATAAGGGACACCCCTTGTAGGTGTAGGTAAGCTACAACCTCCGCCAAGACCTTTGTGAAGATCCTTGGGCTTGCAGCTAATCCAAAGGGAAGAGCTCGGAATTGCCAATGCTGAATCCCTTCGCTCGTAAGGACTGCGAATCTCAGCAGGGACTGGTTGTTCCCTGGTGATCGGGATATGAAGGTAAGCATCCCTTAGATCTATCGTGGCTAAGAACGCACCCCTTAATAGATGCCTGCGCACCGTGTATATACTCTCCATCCGGAAGCTCTTTTGTCGCAAAAACCTGTTCAACTTCCTGAGATTTAATATCAGGCGAAATTTCCCTGACGGTTTTTGAACGACAAATACATGGGAGTAAAACCCTTGGTAAAGCTCTTCCGGTGGAACGGGGATGATCACCTCCTGGAACACCAATCCCTGCAAGCTGTCCAACAGCCCTGCAGCTTTTGAAGTTTCCTTGGGGAGATGGGTCAGAAAAAGTTTTGAGGGGGAGGGGAGAGAAGCTCCAAACGATAACCCTCTGTTACAATCTGCAAGATATAGGGGCTTTCGGAGATTCTCTTCCACTGAGGGACAAAGTGGGATAATCTCCCCCCTACCCTGATGCTGGCGTCACTTAGACTGCTTGGTGGCGTCTTTAGGTCCAGAAAAGAGCAGACTACCTTTTTGTGCGCTCTTTCCCTTTCCCCACCTCCTATTCGCATCCTTTTTTCCTTTGAATTGACCCTGGTTAACGGAGGGACGAAAAAACTTCCTGCCCCTTGCTCCTTTAGCTTTGACCGGGAACTTTTTTCCCTTTTCTGCTGACCTTGACAGCACCTGATCCAGGCCAGGTCCAAAGAGTTGTGAACCTTCAAAGGGCAAACCACATAGCCTTGATCTAGACATATGGTCCCCTTCCCATGATTTGACCCAGACTGCCCTTCTTGCGGAGTTAAGGAGGGCCGCAGATTTGGCTGTGTTCCTGACAGACTCCACAGCCGTATCTGCCAAATATGCCACAGCCTTACCTATTATTTCTAACGAGTCTGTGATTTCTTTGGAATCATTGCCTTTAGAAACATGGTTAGAAAGTCTGCCTAACCATGCGTCCGCGTTTCTTGCCACGCATGCTGATGCCAAAGCAGGAGCCATGGCAGCCGCATTGGAATCCCATGCTCTGCGCAAAAGCGCCTCCGCCCTTCTGTCCATTTGGTTTTTTAGGTTCCCTGAATCCTCAAAAGACAAGCCAGATTTTTTAGAAACCTGCGACAGGGCTTCCTCCAACTTAGGGGTTTTAAAGAATTTCTGCTCTTCTTCCTCCCCAAAAGGAAACCTTCTCTTCCAAGTTTTGAGTCTAAGAACCTTTCTTTCCGGGTCTTTCCACTCTCTCAAAATCACCTCCTTTAGGGCCTGATGAACTGGGAACACCCTGGACTGAGGCTTTCCCAAACCCCTGTACATCATGTCCCGGGCCGACGCCTGAACCGGAGGTTCTGGGATATCCTCAGAGACATAGATCGCCCTAAGTAACTGCCCCATGTCTTCCACGGGAAAGAGTTGGCTACTAGCTCTAGGACTGTCACTATCCTGGCTGTCAGCGTCTGTGTCTACACCTTCCTCTGAGTCCTCCTCTGACTCCTCTGGGTCCTCAAACTCCTCAACTCCCGAAGTGACAGAGGAAGGGGGTCCTTGCAAGGTTTTCTGACCCCTGTCTGAAAAACCTTCCTGAGAGGAAGTGCCTTCTCTAGAGGACAGGATTTCTCTATCCTCCGCTTTAGGTGCTATAGCCGTCTTAATAGACTGGAGGGTAGAAAGCATCTCCGACTGTACCGCAAGGAAGTCCCCCATAACCTGTGAGGTTTCATTACTAGACAGTTTTTGTATGCACCTATAGCAAAAAGGTTTCCCATGGTCCTGTGGGAGCTTATCATTACAATTCCCACATCTTTTTGACCTGGGAGGAGGGGGATTTTTGCCCTTCATCTTGTGAGCCCCTTGAGCAGAGCTGCCAGGATCTAGGGAGACAAAAAAGACAAAGTCCAAACTTCAACCAGTTTCCTAAGACTTTCTGTCTGTGTCTCTCTCTCACTCCCCCCCCCCCCCCCCCTATGGTGTAGGTAAGACCCCTCTTACTTCACCACAAAAAACAGAAGAGGACTCACCACCACTGGCCTCTTCCTGCGCTAAGGTTGCAGCTGTTACCTCCTCTCCATCCATATCTGCTGCTTTGTGAGGTTTTCCGACCTCAAGAGAGGAGTATTGTGAGGCCTCCTGCTTTTCCCTGGAGTGCTGAGTGTCTTCTCCTATACACCGATGATCGGCGCTATTTTGTTGGAGAGCCGCTGTCTGAGGGAGGATTTTGGCCTCTAGTGTCCGAATCCGCCATTTTGGCATAGACCGGAAGTCGGAAGTTACAGCGCCCGGAACCGGAAATGCCACCATCTTACTCCACCCTGGGAAGCCTGCTCCATACACAGGAGCTTCAGCATTCCCTATGAAGTCCAAGACCTCCACCAGCCCCACAAGGCACCAAGGTACCGACCTGGCTGGCGTCCTCTACCCCCTCTGTGGCCTAGACACCAGCCTGAGCTCCAGTTCCTTCATCACCTCCGTACCTGACTGGGTGGAAGGAAAAAGCATGAGGTATGTGCTCACAGGAGTTCCGGGTTACCCCTCTGTACCCGGGAGGCTCCTTGCCGGGGGAAGACTCTCTCCCCCGGCCATTGGGGGGACCCCCTGAGAAGGACAGGGCCATGGCTGGACCCGCCACCCTCCCTGGCTTTGGCGTCCAGCCCTCAGGGGGGGGACCATCCGCTCCTAGCTTCAGGTCTGAGAAAAAACAACAAACGTTTCGCTGCCGGGAAACACAATCAAGAACTGAGGTGCAGGGGGAAGGGAGGGGCCTTTTAACCTTGTATGTTGATTGTGTTTCCTGTCAGGTGGACCAGTCATCTCTCAGGTTATGCCGTCCTGGAAGATGACTAGAGAAAACTAAATTATCTGGTCTGATGAAACAAAGATTGAACTCTTTGGCCTGAATGGCAAGCGTCATTTCTGGAGGAAACCAGGCACCGCTCATCACCTGGCTAATACCATCTCTACAGTGAAGCATGATGGTGGCAGCATCATGCTCTGGGGATGTTTTTCAGCAGCAGGAACTGGGAGACCTTTTCAGGATCGAGGGAAAGATGAAAGCAGCAATGTACAAAGACATCCTTAATGAAAACCTGCTCCAGAGCGCTCTGAACCTCAGACTGGGGCTAAAGTTCATCTTCCAACAGGACAACAACCCTAAGCATACAGCCAAGATAACAAAAGAAGTGGCTATGGGACAACTGTGTGAATGTCCTTGAGCGACCCAGCCAGAGCCCAAACTTGAACCCGATTGAACATCTCTGGAGAGATCTGAAAATGGCTGTGCACCAACGCTCCCCATCCAAACTGATGGAGCTTGAAAGGTCCTGCAAAGAAGAATGGGAGAAACTGCCCAAAAATAGGTGTGCCAAGCTTGTGGCATCATACTTAAAAAGACTTGAGGCTGTAATTGGTGACAAAGGTGATTCAACAAAGTATTTAGAAATGGCTGTGAATATTAATGCACATGTGATTTTATTTTTTATTTTGAATAAATTTGCAAAGATTTCCAACAAACTTCTTTCATGTTGTCATTAAGGGGTATTGTTTGCAGAATTTTGAGGAAAATATTGAATTGAATCCATTTTGGAATTAGGCTGTAACATAACAAAATGTGGAAAAAGTGGAGCTCTGTGAATACTTTCCGGATGCACTGTATATACATGCTATTTAAAGTCTTACACTTATTGTGGATTATTTATTAACATATTTTATATATATATTGTAACATAAGTGCAGCACAACTGATTTACGCTGTTATAGACATTCTGCCAGTTCGAACAAGTTTGCCATTCTACAGTACTCTGACCTCTCTCTAAAACAAGTTTTTTTGCCCACAGGACTGCAGCCCACTGATTTTCTTTTCCTTTTTTGTTTTTCTAACCTTTCTCTAGCTAGTGCAAATTAGAATCTCTGGAGGTCAGCAATTTCTGAGATTCTAAAACCATCACGTCTGGCACCAATATTCATTCTACAAAGCATTACCTAAATTACTCATCTTGCCCATTCTAACTGTTGAGTAGCAACTGAACCTCTTGAGCACATCAGCATGCTTTATGTATGGAGTTGTGATGTTTGGCTATTTACTGTGCAAAATCAAGCAAATCATTTGTACAGGCACATTTAACCACTATCTAGTGTCCATGGCCAGCACAAGCCTGTTCATCTCTTCATAGAAAACTCTGACACTAGTTTTAGTTTGCGTTTCTGACCTCAGATATTTTTTTGACCTCTTAAAAAATGGCACATTTATCTGGGCGTTTCATATTCCTTAATTGAGTCAAATAACACCTTACAGAGGAACTGCAGTCTGCTCACATAATCTGTAATAAAAATAACATTGCCATTCTGAAGCTTCCCTCCAACCACTTTGCATATTATTTTATATATACTGTAATTCTGTACTTGCCAAATATATGCTGCAGAAATCTTGTCCCACCAAGTCTAGCTGCAACCATTTTAACAGTGGGCATCTGAAGCTGCTGCCTATTCACTTCCTAGATTTACACAGACACACAGCGGCACACCTCCAGCTCTGAAGCTCTGATTGGCCCTCTTATGACTCATCTGCCCTCCCTGGCAAACTCTCACGAGAGTGAGAGAGATTGAGCTGGGCATGATGTCATAAGCCTAGGCTTTTTACCAGACAAGAAATAGGAATTGGGCTGTATAAGGTATTTACTGGCAGAAGAAAAAAAATGTTTTACCATCCAAAGTTAAAAGATTTAATAGATGGAAAGTTGAAAAAAATTACTGAAGGTCCGCTTTAAAATGACAATCAGTACACAAAAAAATGTAAATGCCTAAAGACCTTTAGAGGGGAATTTTGAGCCGATTTTGGATCACCCTCCATTGTAAAGACAAAAAGTGATGGGAATTTATGCATGGTCATAAACCAGCTACACTGTACCACCTGTAAACATTGTAATCTGATGTCACCCTTATGCATGTGCAAGTTGGAAACAGATTTGTTTCCTTTATATGTAAGCCAAGAAACCAGTAGAATATAGTCAAAGTTTATTGCCTTAAAGTGTTTCCACCATTACATACAGTACTGACATAGATAGACCTGTGTCAAAAGTGAGCAGAAGAGAGAATTTGGGAACGTGGGAGAGAGGGGGAGATGGAGAGAAGTGGAGATGGAGAGAAGTGGAGATGGAGAGAATCATCAAGGAAAATAGCTGAACGGCCGCACTCCGAATATACACCTTTATTTGTGGCAAAGCAGAGGTAAAAAATCCAAAGCTGTCACATCATGGTTGTAGTTGGTACAGAAGAAAAGGCTAACATGTTTCACATCATGGTAGATGCTTAGTCATAGCTAGTAACCATAATTTAAATAGAAATATATATAGTGAGATAAAACCAATTGAGGAGACAAAACACTCCCCAAAACTCCTTTCATATCTAATCAAACTGAAATGGAAACCTGGTGTGCAGAAAACTGTAAAGACAGAGAAACAGAGTATCAAACTCTGGATATAATTAATATAATTATAATTAAATGGAATGATGTATAATATTACAAAAAACATTTGATCGTTCTCCCATCTGCCATGTCTGTGGTAGAGAAAAGGACCCTATATAAAAGAAATAGTAATGAAAAAGAGAAAGAATGTTGATAAACAGAAGAAAAAATGATAAGAAATGAATTAGGTCAATATCAAGTAAATATGCCAATAGGTATACAGGCGCTGCTTAAAGTCATGCAGGCATATGCGTCAATATATGTATAGTATACGCCAAATATACATGGATATCCTACCCTAAAGGCACACACATGACATGCATGAACAACAGTGGTATAAATAGCCACAGCTATTTATGCACATCAATGCGATATTACATCACATAAAATGAAAGATATGAATAGGGCACCAATATTAATACAATCCACGCCAATGAAAACTATTCATAAAAATAAGAAACGTCCCAATCAAAATTTAAGCCTGCTGGTTTTCTTGTGTGCAAAGTGAATATCCAGTAAACTTCCTTTCTACACAAAATGCCAAACTTGTCACCACCTCTGATGGGCACACTTATTTTCTCCATGCCCTGAATGACAAGGCTGGGTGTTATTTTATTATGGTGTTGAACCCAATGCCTAACCATGTTGGTAGCATAGTCTTTTTGTATATCATGTAGGTGATCATATAGACGGTCCCTCAGACGTCGGGTTCTCCTTCCTACATACTGAATCTGAAATGTGGTGCATGTAATGACATACACCACATAGCGTATGTTACAGTTAATAAAGGATCTAATTCCAAAAGATTTGCCTGTGGACACAATCGCCTCTTTTAGTAAAGGAACAATATGAGCAACTGCTCACACCATATTTAAAAGTGCCCTTAAACTGTAACCAGTGCATGGATAGCCGCTCACTAGTATACAGACTAGGTGGCAACCATCTGCCTAAAGTGGGTGCTCTTCTTGAAACAACCTGTATCCCATTAGATAAGATCTGTGCATATATGGGGTCATTGATCAGAACTGGAAGATATTTTTTGATAACTTTTTTATTTTCCCAAACTCTATACTGTAGGGGGTTGAAAATACAGGATTACTAGAGAACTGTGAAGTTTTGTGCGTACGTTTGTTACCCAAAGATTTGTTATTCATTAAAATATCCCATGGGGTGTTGTCAGCAGTGTCTAAGGCCCTGTTGATGATAGAACAGGGATAGCCTCTTTCCTTAAATCTGGAGGTCATAAGAATGGCCTCCCTTTTAAAATCTGATTCTTTGCTGCATAGACGTTTCAGTCTACAGAACTGTCTGACTGGTATACTCCTAATAGTATGACCCGGAGGATTTGAATCTGCTCTTAGGAGAGTGATCCCAGCACAGGGCTTCCTATATAGACTGGACACTATTCGATCTCCATCAGCTGTAAGCATAACATCCAAGAATTCAATCAATGAGAAATCACTGTGGCCCGTGAACCGGAGATTAAGCTGGTTATCATTCATGAAATCCAGCCATGTCGCCAAAGTAAAATGTTGCCCAGAGGCAATAAACAACAAGTTGTCTATGTAGCGACAGTATAGCACAGTGTCTGTTCGGCGGGGACTATTAGCCCCAAATATGCGGGACCTCTCCCACCATACCATGTATAAATTAGAAAGGCATGGTGAGAACTTAGCTCCCATGTAGGCCCAGCACATCTGGAGATAGAAATCCCCATCGAACATCAAAAAAATAGAGTTAAACTCTAAACTCATAAGAATGAATTCCTGGAGGACAAGAGAGAATTGACCCGACTTCTTGAGGAAAAAAGGAAACTGCTTGTAAGCCTAGAGGGTGTGGAATAGAGACTGGACACGTCGCAGGTAATCCATCTATAGTCCTCCTTCCACACAAAATCTCTTAACTGGGATAAAAGATGAGTGGTGTCTTTGAGGAAACCCGGCAATTCTGCAACTAAGGGCTGCAGTTGCTGATCCACCCAGTTCTTAAACGTTCATTAAGAGACCCGATCCCAGCCACAATGGGTCTGCCTGTAAGAGAACTTAACCCTTTATGTACCTTGGGTAGGTGAAGAAATATGGGCTTTCTTTCTCTTTGATAGAGAAAATGCCCACTGAAACTGCTCTGTCTAAAATGTTTGAAAGCTCCTTTTTGAAAGGTGAAGTAGGGTCAACTTTGAGTCTACGATATGTATTAGTGTCAGATAGTGACGTAAAGCCTCATTTTTATATGTAGTAGAATCAAGGACCACTACCGCACCTCCCTTATCTGCATTTCTAACGACAATGGTAGGATCATTATTCAAACTTTTCAGTTACTCCCTTTCTTCAGATGTAAGGTTATCAAGCCCTTTATTATCCACTTAACAACCAGCCCATAGCCAAATGAAGGCTACAGGGCGGTTGCTTAACTCTGGGAGGGCGTCCCCTGGGGCGCGCACCCGAGAGCATCCGTGACCGCCGGGTCCAGAGGACCCAGCGCATCACGGATCTCGGTAAATGGCCGCTGATTGCGGCCGTTTACCATGTGATCGCTCCGTCAAATGATGGAGCGATCACATGTAAACAAACCGGCGTCATCTCATGACGCCGGTTCCTCTCCTCCCCTCTGTGTACCGATCAGTACAATGTGAGAGGAGAGGGGGAGAGATCGGATGGTAGCAGCACTGTGGGCTGGATCTGTAGTGCCCACAGCGCTGCTCAGTGACAACTGCCATCCATCCATCCATGCTCAGCCATCCCTCAATGCTCTGCAATGCCCTGCAATACTGTGCAATGCCCCACAATACTCTGCAATACCCCACAATACTGTGCAATACTCTGCAATGCCCCGCAATACCCTGCAATACTCTGCAATGCCCCGCAATACCCTGCAATACTCTGCCATATCCCGCAATACCCAGCCATACTCTGCAATACTCGGTGATACCCAGCCATACCCTGCCATACTCTGCAATACATAACTCTGCAATACTCTGCAATACCCAGCCATACTCTGCAATAACCAGCCATACCCAGCCATACTCGGCTGTACACGGCCTCTTTATGTGGCCAGGCTCTGGAAATCTCACACATGTGGTATCACCGTACTCAGGAGGAGTAGGAGAATCTATTTTGGGGTGTCATTTTTGGTATGTACATGCTATGTGTTAGAAATATTGTATAAATGGACAACTTTGTGTTAAAAAAAAAAAAGCGTTTTAACCACTTCCCGCCCGCCGTCATACGACGTCCTTGACTTTGTGCGGGGATATCTGAATGATGGGTGCAGCTACAGGCATCATTCAGGTATCAGCTTTTTCATCTGGCGATTCCCTACACCATAAGAATGATCATAGCGGCTGTTACACTGCTCGATTGTTCTTACGGGAGGCGAGAGGGGATGTCCCCCTCCCGCCGCCCTCCGGTGCTTCTACCAACTCACCGCTACGATCGAATCCAGGATCTTTTTTTTTTTTTTTTTTCAGGCTTCCCAGCATAGAGGTGAGATGTGGGGTCTTATTGACCCCATATCTCACTGTAAAGAGGACCTGTCATGCCATATTCCTATTACAAGGGATTTTACATTCCTTGTAATAGGAATAAAAGTGATCAATTTTTTTTTTTTTTGGAAAAAAGCGTCAAACTAAAATAAAGTAAAATGAATTAAAAAAAAAAAAATTGAAAGCGCCCCTGTCCCCGCGTGCTCGCATGCAGAAGCGAACGCATACGTAAGTCCCACCCACCTATGAAAACGGTGTTCAAACCACACGTGAGGTATCACTGCGATCGGTAGAGCGAGAGCAATAATTTTGGCCCTAGACCTCCTCTGTAACTCAAAACATGTAACCAGTAAAAAATTTTAAAGCATCACCTATGGGGATTTTTAAGTAGCGAAGTTTGGCGCCATTCCACAAGCGTGTGCAATTTTGAAAGGTGACATATTAGGTATCTATTTACTCGGCGTAACTTCATCTTTCATATTATGCAAAAACATTGGGCTAACCTTACTGTTTTTTTTTTTTTAAAGCACAAAACTGCGCAAATATCGTGCAAGATAAAAAGTTGCAATGACCACTAGTGTATTCTCTAGGGTCTTTGCTAAAAAAACATATATAATGTTTTGGGGTTCTATGTAATTTTCTAGCAAATAAATGATGATTTTTACATGTAGGAGAGGAATGTCAGAATTGGCCTGGGTGCTCCAAAACGCCTGGAGGTGCTCCCCTGCATATTGGGCAGCTGTATGTGGCCACGCTGTGTAAAAGTCTCACACATGTGGTATCGCCATACTCAGGAGTAATAGCAGAATGTGTTTTGGGGTGTAATTTGTGGTATGCATATGCTATGCTGTGTGTGAGAAAACCTGCTAATATGACAATTTTGTGTAAAAAAAAAACAAAAAAAAAACTTGATTTTGCAAAGAATTGTGGGAAAAAATGACAACTTCAAAAAACTCACCATACATCTTTCTAAATACCTTGGAATGTCTTCTTTCCAAAAAGGGGTAATTTGGGGGGTATTTGTACTTTTCTGGCATGTTAGTGTCTCAAGAATATAGATAGGCCGTCAGTACTTCAGGTGTGATAAATTTTCAGATATTGGCACCATAGCTTTTGGACTCTATAACTTTCACAAAGACCAAATAATATACACCGATTTGGGTTATTTTTACCAAACATATGTAGCGGTATAAATTTTGGCCAAAATATATGAAGAAAAATTACTAATTTGTAAAATTTTATAACAGAAACGAAGAAAAATGCATTTTTTTTTTACAGATTTTTCTGTCTTTTTTTCTTTTATAGCGCAAAAAATAAAGAACCCAGCGGTGATTAAATACCACCAAAAGAAAGCTCTATTTGTGTGAAAAAAAGGACAAAAATTTCATATAGATACAGTGTTGCATGACTGTGTAATTGTCATTCAAAATGTGAGAGCACCAAAAGCTGAAAATTGGTCTGCTTATTAAGGGGGTTTAAGTGCCCAGTTGTCAAGTGCTTAAAGAGGAAGTAAACCCTGGTGGGTTTTTACTTCCTCTTTATTTCCCTGCAAAGGTAAAGCATAATGGGCTACTATGCATCGCATGGTAGCCCATTATGTGTCACTTACCTGAAACTGAAGCCTGCAATGTCACTGCTGTCCCCATTAGCAGCGAGAGTCCATCTTCAACCCCTCTTCCTTCCAGGGCCACGAACTCCGGCTCTGTGACTGGCTCTGTGAAGGGAGCCGCAAGTCACGGCATGACCCCTATTAGAAAGGGCACGATGTGCCCTTTCTAAAGTGTGCATGCACAGTAGTCATTGGCGATCACCGTGGCAGTTTAGGAGATATTTCAAGCACCTACAGGTAAGCCTTACCTGTAGGTAAAGTGGTTGTACAGAGTGTACAACCACTTTAAATGTATGGGTATGTGCTAGGTGTGTCAGATCCCCCTCAACCAATTTCTGGAATAAATCCATATTTATTCATTTCCCCTTAACTCTATAGGATAAGAATCTGATTTTAATTTAAATGATACTACTAATGGTTTAGAATGAAGGTCAATGGAGAGAGGATAAGATTCAAGGTGTAGAACTTCAAGTTCATAAAGAGCACAGATCTATTGCATCATCTGGTACTTCAAAATAATGCTTCCTCAAAGTTAGGGCTCTTGAAAATTTGTTTACATCCAATATTGTGCCAAATAAATCAAAATGGTTCATAGGGCAGAAGTTCAAACCGCTGGACAAGAGTGTCTCTTCAGATGGGGATAATGGTCTTTGGGATAATTTGATAACATTGATAGTTAATGCTGCGCCCGCTTCCGTAACTGGTAGCGACTTCCATTTGTTTCTCCTATGTTTCCTCCCTCCCCTCCTTGTTTTCTCTCTTTTTGTTGGTGCCTTGGGCTCCTGAGTTTAAATGCTGGGTATCTTTATTGCAAATGGCATCGGCAGATCTTACAGTATCTGGTGAGGAGTCAGAAGCCGTGGCTGCAAGAGTGTCATACTGATTCACTCTCCTGATTTGAGAAACTTACACGTTTTTTGGTTGAGACTTTGAGATCGACCTGGTTGGAAAAAAGTTTTTTTCCCCCCATGTATAAACACTATTGTTCTCATAGTCAATTCAATCTCTGATAAGTTTCTCTTTCTTAGTGGCTATGACTCCCATCTCCAACTTGTCCAATCTTTTACTGAGTTTTACTAAGTCCATCTATTTCCAAAAAGCTGGCATGATCTTTCTGTGCAGATAACTCCTTTTGAATGGTGGACATTTCACCTTGGATACGATCCAAATCTTCTTTGACTTAACAATGATTCTCATTAATTGGAATGAACATGCTGACAGTGTGTCTGTCCACTCCTTTTTCAATTCTTCATTGCACGGGTCAAACGTCGGGAATTTGATTCTTTACAGTTATTTAATTGTAAATAAAATGTTTGACACGGTATTTATCATGATATGAATTTTCACAAACATGTAGATCTGTCAGGGCTGGGCTCAGCCCTTCCTTCTCTGATCTGACCGCTCAGCTGTCGGCTAATTGCCAGCTCCCATTTATCTCCACAGTTACTCAGTTGTTGATGATACTGCTCGTTAGTCCTGCCTACTTAAGCCGCCCAGTCCAGAGGAGCTCTGCCTTCGCCTTGGTCAACATCACAGAAACGTTCTCCTGCGATCCTGTTCAAGAGTTGCTTTGCTGACATCCCTTCTGGCTCCAGATCCTGCTTGCTGTTCCACTACATTGATCCCTGACTTCTGGTTTGGCTGACTATCTGTTCCGTTTACTGAAGTTTGGCTATGTTTTGACTAAGTTTGTTCTTTTTACTTTTATTATTAAACAAGTGTGATTTAACTGTACTTCTGTCTCAGCCCAATTTCATGGTTTCTGACAATATCACAATAATGAACTTCGGTTATTTGAAATTTATAGCAATCGTTTCACTCTATTTTTGTCTGTGGTATTTTGATTGCACAAAGCTTTGCAGATACATTCAAATGCATTGTTCAGTGTATTGTTATGTTTTTACGTTGTATATTGAGTCTATATTAGAACACTTTATTGCAATTAAATCTGCTAGGAGACTGCATGTTATTACAGTGAAACAGTTTTATTGACCTGACCAAACATATTATGTCATATATCCAGAGTTTGATACTCTGTGTTTGTCTTTACGTGCTGTACAGTTTTCTGCACACCAGGTTTCCATTTCAGTTTGATTAGATATGGGGGGAGTTTTGGGGAGTGTTTTGTCTCCTCAATTGGTTTTACCTCACTATATATATTTCTAGTCAAATTATGGTTATTAGCTATGACTAAGCATCTACCATGTGAAACGCGTTAGCTTTTCTTCGGTACCAACTACAACCATGATGTGACAGCTTTGGATTTTTTAACTCTGTTTTGCCACAAATAAAGGTGTATATTGAGTGCGGCCGTTCAGCTATTTTCCTTGATTGTCTACACAAATGCAGAGCCTGAACCTGAAGGTTTGAGTGGGGCAGGCGTTCATTTGGGACACTATGCCTGGAGCGGCATTACTTCAAATTACAGACTGGAGATAGAGAAAATTAGAGATAAAAATAAACTTGTAGAGTTTTTTCACAACTTCCTCTAATTAGCTTTTGTTTTACATCCACTGGTACATTTAGATTCTGCATTTCCCTACAAAACATCATGTCCTTTTTCCTCCTAGAGAGAGGACCAGCCTCCGTTACCCTAATGGCAGAAAAATGGGCAAACATACAAACCCATGGTGTCATCACTGTGTGTGTTTTTTTTTTATAAAGTACATTTACTCTATAGGTGAATGGGTAAGTGTCTAAACTTATTTGGCCCATCAACCTATTCCTGAAAGTATTGGTCACCAGTGCTTTTGAGAGGTATGCATAATTTTGTTGTACATCCCACCCACCCCCATAAGGTGATGGCTGGTATCAGCATGGCATGGTCTGCATTGTTCTCAGCCCTCCTGCCATGGGGATACAAGTGCATATGCCAAGTACTATGCTGGTATCTCATGGGCTACAACAAGTTAAACTTTTAAACAATCAAGTAGCATTACCACACAGTATAGTAGGTGTCAGTGTCTGAAACGAATAAAAAAAAAAATAGCCTAAAATGTATTGTAATTGGGTGTGGACTCGATTGTAAACAATGGATTTGGTCACATCCAAGCATATTGGAAACATTGGAAAACACAATAAAATGCTTGGATACAAGAAAAACAATTGTTTACAACAGAACCTGCACTCACCAACACATTGCATTGAATGAGGAAAAAAGTCTTTGCAAGCTAAATGTTGGGTGTGTTTTGAAATAGTTTTTTTTTCAATTTCAAAAAAGCTAATAAAATAAATAGTTTAGCAAATATGACTCAAAAACCACCCAAAAACTATTCCCACTTTCCCCTCTACATGTACTGCTGGATTAAGCAGATCATCAGCAAAATTCTTGGTCAAATATGTCTGATATTTTGTTTTTACCTTCCCACTAATGGCTTGCATAAGACCCAATGCACTCTTAAGACCCCACACAAACTTTTGTTTGACCACATTAAATGGAAATAGACATACAAAAATATATCTGACCACTTTTTGATGGAGGAGCAGCTGACAGGCTTACATAGCAGAATCTTATTAGAGTGCTGTATTGCCTAATCAGTATGTTGCTGTGTCTATTTTTATATGCCAAGTCTTCAGAATTCGTCCTGAAATGCAGTAAACAAACCAAAGCTCCAGTTTTGTTTGGTTTTCTGGAAATATGACTCAATCCAAGAGACCTAGCACAAATTTGTACATCACTCAAAAGCTCTGTCCACCTTTTGCAAAAACATTACAGTATGTAAATGCACCCATATTTGGAGAAAAAAAAAAGTGCATTAGTTTTTTACATACATATTTTTGTGAATGAGCCTGAGAAGCATTGCAACCGCAATCAGTGGACTGTGTTTGCAATGGACAGGCTACTGCAAACTCTTCCTCCAGCTTCTTGTCAGTAATGAGGTAGAGACTTTCAGTTACACAAATGGAGGAAGAGCCAATGGAGTACGAATAAATCGCTCGTGTTCCATTAAAATTACAAGTCGGTCTGTCAGTCGGTCGGTGAAGCACCAAACAGCACAAAATTCAAAAGTGACACCTGCTGCAAGGAAGAAGAACCCAAGCGCGCATTCAGGTGCTGACTTGCAACCATGCTACACCCTAAATATGATTGTAAAGTGGGGTAAAAAGTGAAGTTAGCCTTTAAAGAGGAAAATAGGATTTTTGACTTGCCAGTAAAACCTGTGTCTTGGAGTATAATACAGATCATAGACTCTTTAGTTTTTAACCATGGGTTAAATATGGCTACCTTCTGGTGATTGGACACTAGCAAAAAGAAAGCTGCAGAGACATCCCCTATAAAGCTCACCAACCCCAACTTCCAGCTGGCCTCTGTTTTGTAGCAAGAAATAGGGAAATCCTAAAGAAAAGAGGGGAGGGAAGTGTGTCCTGTACTGTACTCTAACAGATTTTAGTGGCAGGTCAAAAATCGATAGGCTCCTGTCCTTCAGGACCTGGGCTTCAACAGAGAAGCAGGACTAGCCCTTAGGACAGAAGGTCTGGATGATCCGGAAAGGCCCACAGAAAGTCTACCAGAAGTCTGAGTGTGTCCTCCTGAACCAATTGGTTGCAATGAAACTCACTCTTACTACAGTGAAGTACTTGATGGAGAGGCTGGAGAGGCAGGAAAGCATAGATCAGGTGGAAGAGAGTCACCAGAGCATCCACTGAAAAGGACTCGAGGGTCCCTGAACCTGGCGACAAACCTGTCCATTTTGTTGTTGAATCAGGACGCCAAAACATCCATATCCAACATCCCCCACGTGCAGAAAAGGACGTGTAACACCTTCAGCTGGCAAGCCCATTTTCCCTGCTAGAGATTCCTAAATAGAAGATTTCATGCAGTTTGTAGTAGAGCTTTTATCATGATTGGCCTCACCCTGGAAGACAGGGTCCAAGAGCGAGGGTACTGGAAATAACTTAAAAAATGCATATTTATTATGAAGTATGCGGCCTGAAAGGTTGAGAGTAATAATTTTGGAAGTGTATGAGCCCTGGATTTACTGTATTCACCACTTATGTATACAAGCTCTAAGAGGCGGTCAACTTAGGTGCTATAGTGAGAAGGTAGCTCAGATGCCTTATGAAAAGTACATAATGCCAGAATCAGAATATTAGCATTTCACAATACAAATAATGCAATGCAGATACAGCCACCTCATAATAAAAGGCATCACATACCTCACATAAAACATTGTCTGCATAAAAAGAACACTTTCAAGTCATAGTAAATACATACTGCGCATTTATCATTGTTCAAACTGAGTTGCAAGGATTCTTCTCTGTTCCAACACAGCCTTTTACAGGCATATGCAGGGTTTTCCTCTCTCCCCAAGGACTATGTGCCCCTGTACTTAATAGCGTGGGAGAAGGATCTTAACCTACAATTGTTTTAAGCACAAAGGGACTATATTCCCTTTTTTGCCCATAAGTCTTCCTTATCCTTTAGATTTAGGAATCGGGCTACAAAATTTTAACTAGGTGAGATAGGGTCCCACCCAGACTGACTAAAAATGATCCCTGAGATATCACCCAACTGCTGAAGGTGTGGAGATTCAGAAGGCTCCATGTTCCACATATTTTGGACCTGCCTGAGGATCCGTCCCTTTTGGACAAAATTGTGTGCAGCGATCTCTGATCTTGCATGTCTCTCTTTAGAGAATGACCCAGCTGCTTGTCTCCTACATCTCAGCATTTTGTCACAGCGGAAATACCACAAATTTCTGGTAATCCATTTACTAAATGCCACCAGATCCTGTATTCCTTCTATTTAGAAGTCAGAACTGACCCTGTCGAACGTCCAATGGATTAAAGGAGTAAATGATATTGAAACTATGGAAGACCTCACAATGTCTATGCGGCACCTGGAAGAGAGTTTTTGAAAAAACTGGCTCTACTGGACCCAGTTTCAATACTCTACGATGTACAAGGACCTGATGGTCACTGCTCCTTCCCTGTTAGCGGATTAAGGGTCTACCCTGTCCCCTCCCACTCCCTTTATTTTTTCTTTCTTTCTCTCTCTGCCGCTTCTTCCTCCTATATACATTTTCTGTTTTTGTAAATACTCTGCAGGGATACTCTAATTAGCATCATGGTCGAACCAAGGTGTAACACCAACTGCAAAGAATTCGTATATGGGCAGTCATCCCATTCACACTAAGTCAGCTGAATCTAATTTTTTGAAATGTGTCCTACTCATTGCTTATACCATCACAAATCATTGTGGTATTGCTCATTGGTGGTGTTCAATGGCTGTTTTCATCTTGTTTCGTTATTCAAAAATAAAAAAAAAAAAAGTCCCCAGCATTCAAAAATCATATGGACAATGGAAACAAGCCATTTTGTACTCTGGTGGTACGAGTAGAAATGCTGCTGAAATGCCTGCCAGAAGGTAATACTGTAAACAAAGCATTCGCAAAATGGAAACTATCCTTCAAAATATTGATAACTCTCAGAGGACACCTCCACTCCCCCAGATCTTCTATACTCAGTAAATCTACACCATTAATAATCTTCTGTGCTGTTTTTATTACACATTGCAAGGCATTGCTTTCATGAACCATACACATCCCTTGCCACAGAAAGATGTGATAAATCAACACATTCTCAATGGCAGCCTTTATAGAAGCGGAGGAGGACCCACTCTTAATAGCCTACCCTCCACAACTTTCTTAAGATATACAATCTTTGATTAGCCTTGCCTACTAGATAGGATATGTAACCTGATCCTCAATTATTGTTCCCAAAAAACAGAACTCCTGTACCCGCTCGACCTCTGTCCCATCAATCACAACTGGCTCATAGCTAGTCTCTCAACTTCTGCAAAAATCTAAAATTATTTCCTTTATCTTACCCACATTTAGCTCTAAGTTATGTCTCTGCATCAACCCATTAGGTTTTCTATACCGTGCCAATATGCAGCCTCAATGCTGAATTGTGCATTCCACCTAGATGAGGAGGTGCCTTACATGGGCATAAAAGTAGAGTCAGAGAAATGATTCTTATCAAACCTGAGTTGACTATTGTAAAAGTCAACTCAAGTGTCATGGAGCAGCCTATACCCCATGATGATGGTATGGTATCTGGTTTGCATCTGGATTTGGTTCTTTCCCCATTCAATAAATCCACAGACAGTAGGTCCACACTAGTTGATCAATTTATCACTGGTGTTACATTTATAGGTATTTTGGTTTAGAGAATGGATGTTCATAGCTGTGGCTTTTACATTGGGGATATCACCAAAGTCGTATGAGTACTGCATAGTGTGTACACTGCTGGGGTAACCTCATTTTAACTTTTTGATACAGAAGGAACACTTTAAATAACTTTTCAGACTCAAGAGTACTCCTGGTAATAACTGCCCTCTACAGTTCACAGTGCATTAGCGTGATTGTCACCAGAAAGGATGCTCCTCACATTTGTGGTTATTGGCAAGAATCCCACCCTTACAGATAGTCAAAAAGTCATAGTTGTCAGTGGTTATTCATTTGAGAGGCAGAAGTTTTTTATTGCTCAAGGAACCCCTAGCAACCCCTAGAGCAGTTGTCTCCAAACTGCAGCCCCCTTGACTTTTTGGCCCCCGGAGCAGTATTCCTCCAACTGACACCAACAATGAGTCACCATTCCTTCCACTGACACCAACAATGGAAAACCATTCCTCTGACACCAACAATGGGGCAGTGATGGGACATTATTCCTCCCACTGACACCAGCAATAAGACACTATTTCTACCACTGAAATAAACAATTAGGCACTATTCCTCCTCCTGCTGACTACAGGCACTATGTCATTTTTTTACTCCTACTGACACTAGTGCATTTTCTACTTCTACTAGCCACTCCAGCACCCCTAAAGTTTAAAAGACAGTAAACCGGCTCTTTGTTTAGCAGGTTTGGAGACTCCTGCTCTAGAGGAACCCTGGTTAAGAAAGGGTGTGCCAAGGTAATGCATTCATTTTTATACATGAATTTGTGAAAAGAATACTATTTGCCCTCATGACTTTAAATAAAGTTTAGAAAAACAAATGGTCAGATCCTCAGATGATCCACCCTAAATCTTCATATTCTATTCAGTTCATGTCAGACGGGTTACTGCTCATGACACAGTACAATGCATCACTAAATAAATCAGCAAAGAAAGCCATTTAGGCAAAAATGTGAAGCCTACCAGGTACAATGACAAAGCACACCAGTCTGCCAATGTGGTCCTTCGGGTACCAATAAACAGACATAATCAGAAAGGAAGTTAGTTCCTTTACAGTTGTGGCTAGCATCATCCGAACATGAGGACTTTGTTAAAGGACTTTCATTACTGACCTCCCAAAAGTGCAAGTTCCTTGCTGTCTCACATCAGTTTCACATCAATAAGCCAAGAATAGACATAGCAATTCAGGACCTAACTTCATAAGCAAGAGAAATACAACGTTCAAACAATGTTATTTTCCAATTGCTACTTAACATTCTTTAGGTGCTTTCTGGAGTTTTGCTTGAACCCTAAATTTTTTATGCATGTATGCTTACAAAATAAGCTATGTTGATAGAAAGCAGTGTTTCTTAAACTTGTCCTTAAAGTAGACGTACAGCCTTACTGAAAGACATTTAGTTTGCAACGCATTGTGCATCAGAAACGGTTTCAAACTTTACTATATAAAACACTGATCTTTATAATTTCTTGCTTCCTAGTGCTGCAAGCTCTTGCAGCCTCTTTGCAGCACTTATGGTGATGGTGATGACAATGTACATCTTTAATGTGTGTTAAAGATATACATCGGATGTGTATTGTCACCCTGTCATCGGAAACCCCCTGTGACAGGGTGACAATGCAGAAGCACATTTGGGGGACAGAACACTGTCACCCTATTACAGGAAGGGCCTAAACAAGTTTTGTAATGGGGTCTTATTTTATCGTATGCTACAGGTTTAAAGGTGTTCAAAATATCTTCCATTAAAGCTGACAGTGAGGAAATTATTTGATCCCCTGCAAATTTTGTAAGTTTGCCCACCTACAAAGAAATGAAGGGTCTATAATTTTTATCATAGGTGTATTTTAAATGAGACACAGAATATGAACCAAAAATCCTGAAAAAACTCATGATACAGATGTTATAAATTGAGGTGCAGTTCAGCAAGTAAAATAAGTATTTAATCTCCAAACAAAACATGACTTAGTACTTGGGGGAGAAACCCTCATTGCCAAGCACAGAGGTAAGACATTTCTTGTAGTTGGCTACCAGGTTTGTACACATCTCAGGAGTGTCTTCAGTCCACTCTTTACAAATCTTTTCTAAATCCCTAAGGTTTCCTAACAGGCTTGACAACTTAATTTCAGTTCTCTTCATTTTCAATAGGATTAGGGTCTGGAGACTGGCTAGGCCACTCCAAGACCCTAATGTGCTTCTTCTTGAGCCACTCCTTTGTTGCCTTGGTGGTAGGTTTGGTCTCATTGTCATGCTGGAAGACCCATTTTCAGTGTTCTGGCTGAGGGAAGAAGGTTCTCCTTCAGGTAAAGTCGGCCTGTACATTTAGCAGAGAAACAGCCCCAAAGCATAGGTTTTCCATCCACGTGCTTGACTGTAGGGATGGTGTTCTTAGGGTTATAGTCAGCATTTTTCTTCCTCCAAACACGGAGAGTTGAATTAATACCAAAGAACTCCATTTTAGTCCCATCTGACCACAGCACTTTTTCCCAATCCTTCTCTGAATCATTTAGATGTTCATTGGCAAACTTCAGACAGGCCTGTACATGTGCCTTCTTGAGGAGGGGGACCTTGCAGGCGCTGCAAGATTTCAATCCATGATGGCGTAATGCGTTACCAATGGTTTGTTTAGGGACTGTGGTCCCAACTGCCTTGAGATCATTCACAAGCTTCTCCCACGTAATTCTGGGCTGATCCCTCACTTTTCCCATGATCATCCTTACCCCATGAGGCGAAATCTTGCATGGTGCTCCAGACCGAGAGTGATTGATTGTTATATTCCTTTGACAGCTCTTTGGTCTTGCCGTGACACGTAGGGCGTGGCCGGAATATACCGTGGACCGGAAGTGACGTGATAGGTGGCGTGAAAGCCGAATTGGTGTAATGTGATCCCTCGCGCTAAATTGAGTGTATAGGTTATGTGAATGTTTCTATACAGAGCTTAGCCTATATATGTGTAAAATAATGCCAATAAACGGTGATGATGTCTCTATGGATAGCAGCAAAATTTACAGTGTTCACTTTCACTCAGCATAAATATAATAAAAATTGATTTTGCGCTATAAAAATCTATCACCTCAGAGTAAAGTGCATACAATAATACAAAATCACTAACCGTGCAGTGTCTAAAAGTGCTCCATAGTGCAACAATATATCAAGGTGCTATGTGCATCAAGGTGAAAAATCAATAACAATGCAAATGAAAAACGTTAAAAATAATCAAAAGTTCATAATGTGCATCAAAGTCTATATAGTGCTGTTCCACTAGGATCATTCAGTGAAGGTAAAAAGTGATATTAATCTTGGGTTTTCTAATCCGGTGGCACCGGGCTCTCTAGACTCTCACCTTGAATAAAAATATTAGGGGCATTGAAACCAGATTCTTTGCTCTTTGTGATATGGTGATGTGGAAGTAAAGCTTCTCTGATGTTGCAGCGATCTCTCTGCTTAACAGTACCTGCGATTTGTAGGAACAAAGAGGGTTGCCCACCTGGGCTCCACCGGTCCGGTGGTGTAAACGGGAAGGGGAGAGAGAAAAGATGCCTCCGCTGGTGTAGTAAGTTTAAAACAACTGGCTATTTATTAAAAATTCAAGTGGTCTCTTACATGTAAACAAGTTAAAAACAGCATTAAAAGTAAAAGAGTTGAGGAGCGGCGTTGGAGACGCCTCCTTACTAGTTTCCGGTTTCGTCTATGCTCGGCCACGCCCTACGCGTTACGTCACCGCCCGTGACTTCAACTGGGGAACCGGATTGGTCCGAGAAGGATGTCTTTTATGTGACGATACCGGAAGTCGTGTGTCGGCCATCTTTGTTGTGGTACAAAAACCTTGTATCCTTATTGGTGTTTACCGCAGCCATTTTAATATCATTAAATGCGCCTGTGCTACCGCGGCCATTTTACAGGTGGCACTGTATATCAAATAGCGGCCATATTTAGAAGGGTCAAGTGTGATCTAGAACGCTGTATTGGTGCGAGTTATGTCCTTTTTATATGGATTTATTTATGTGAATTTGGTGAATACTAGTCGATATAGGGAATCAATGTTATACTGTTATTGTATCTTCAGTGCAAACACAGATAACAGTGTCTTAGATGAGAGGGTCCTGCAAGTCGGCCATTTTTTTGTAGTCTAGAATTGTGTCCAGTCTTAATGTCAATCGGATCCTATAGAGGGCGGACTTTTTAGAGGAGGGATATTGTTGTTGTCCGCCATGTTACTGTCTGCAATGGAAGTGTTTGATGATAGGGACTGTCAGTCAATGTCTAGATGCAGTGTCATCTTCCCCTCACTCGTTTCCATGCCCAGCCACAGCATCACAGACCGGATCGCCTCCGCCGGCGGCTCCGGAGTGTGACGCAGGTGGTGGGCCCTCTCCCACCGCTGATAAAAGTGATCTTGCAGCGAAACCGCCACAGAGACCACTTTTATCTTGTAGCGGACCGCTGGCCGAACACGAGGATACCGGGGTTATGGCAGCTAGCTGCTGCCATAACAACGATATCCGTCCCCAAAGTAAGGACCTATATCAGCGTGCGGCGGTCCAGAAGTGGTTAAGTTTAATAAACTCCTTTAAATGGTAATACACTATTGGAGGCTTATTTACCTTACATGTGGAACGGAACATCGTTTATGTGGAGCGGAATCCTCTTAAAAAGGCACATTGGTGATCCTGAATGCTGGAAGGGGAGTTTATTGTTTTCTATTGGTCTATGATCCAAGGCATATGACTTATGCCTATGAGGTGAGAATTCTGCGAGCACAGTGGTGTGGTGTCAGCGGTTTCACTTATTTGAGAAAATACCAAGTTATTATTATTTGTCCCCCACCTGCACTATCTTGAGCAATTGGACTATTTTTATCTATGGACTTCACTGCACATATTCAATTATTTTTATCACCATTTATTGGATGAACATCAGATGTATTATATCATTTTATTCTACATTATTGCATTAATTTGCCAGTATTGATGATTCACTTTGTATATGGAAGACTATAGGATATGCGCAAGATGACTGTAAATTGCAGTTCTCATATATTTTTTTCAATTTACAGAACAAAGTGCGTATGATTGAAGTGGGTTATATCTGTGAATGCTTTTGTGTCAGTGTGAATGAGCCTCAATGAATAAAGGTAGTTTGTCACCACCAAAAAATCTGGGCGCTTAACGCGGATTACAAAATTTGCTGCAACAACATTTTCCGTTGTATGAGAACAATACACAGTGGGCATCGATTTTTCCATCCAGTGTGAACAATGCAAAGCAGATATTGATAAGGCAGGCAAACCATTTGCTTGTCATAACCAGGCTGATCACTGGCCTACGTAGGGGGGAAAAAAGTAACCTAATCTGGACAATTTTTGAGAATAGGTGGATTAAAGTGTACCCTGCAAAAGAGAGTAAGGTCACATTTATTGTGTCAGAACCCACAATCCCCTTTATAAATCGCAGTATGGTGCATATACTTATGCCCTGCAGGAAGCCTTGAGGAGAGTACAAGAGTCCAATCTCGAGATTTAAAGTGGTATTAAAGGCTAAAAAAAAAAAAAAAAAAACACAAACAGGTCATACTTACCTGCTCTGTGCAGTGGTTTTGCACAGAGCAGCCCCAATCCTCCTGCCTTTGTTTGTGGCTCCTCCCCCCTTTGACCAGTGCCCCCAAGGGCAACCTGCTTGCTATGGGGGCACTGGTATGTGCTTGCTGCCGCGCCCCACTCTATGTGCCCCCACACTCCTCATTGGCTGACTGGTATGTGCTTTCTGCCGTGTCCCGCTCTATGTGCCCCCACACTCCTCATTGGCTCACTGGCTCCCGCTGTCTCAGCCAATGGAGGACAGGGAGTGCCGGGACAGAAAAGGCTCTCTTGCACGTCCCTGAACCGAGAGGGAGCTCAGGTGAGTATTGGGAGGGGCTGTGAGGGGAGCAGCACACAAAAGGTTTTTACCTTCATGCACAGAATAAAGGAGTTAAATGCATTCAGATGAAAAAAATCTTCTGTGTTCAGCAGCCCCCCCTAATACTTACCTTAGCCCCATCTCTATCCAGTGATGTCCACGATTCCCTGGGCCATCCGGGACTCTCCCTCCTGATTGGCTGAGACAGAGCAGCAGCGCCATTGGCTCCCGCTGCTGTAAAAGTCAGTTAGCCAATCAAGAGAGAGAGGGTGGGGCCAAACGGCAGCTCCATGTCTGAATGGACACACGGAGCTGCAGCTCGGCTTGGGTACCCCCACAGCATGCTTGCTGTGGGGGCACTCAACAGGAGGGAGGGACCAGGAGCAGTGAAGAGGCACCCGAAAAGAGGATGATTCAGGCTGCCCTGTGCAAAACCACTGCACAGAAAAGAGAGGAATAACATTTTTTTTTTTTCTTTAAATAATAAAGACTTTACAATCACTTTAACCACTTCAGCTCCAGAAGGATTTACCCCCTTCCTGACAAGAGCATTTTTTGCGATTCGGCACTTCATTGTTTTAGCTGACAATTGCTCGGTCGTGCGACGTTGTACCCAAACAAAATTGATGTCCTTTTTTCCCCAAATATAGAGCTTTCTTTTGGTGGTATTTGATCACCTCTGTGGTTTTTATTTTTTGTGCGACAAACAAAAAAAGAGCGACAATTTTGAAAAAAAAAAGCAATTTTTTTTACTATAATAAATATCCCCAAAAAATATATAAAAAACAAATTTTTTCCTCAGTTTAGGTATTCTTCTACATATTTTTGGTAAAAAAAGTTATAGCGTCTACAAAATTGGGGATAGATTTATGTCATTTTTATTATTTTTTTTTTTTTTTTTTACTAGTAATGGCGGCGATCTGTGATTTTTATCATTACTGCGACATTATGGCGGACACATCGGACACTATTTTGGGACCGTTGTCATTTATACAGCGATCAGTGCTCTAAATAGCCACCGATTACTGTATAAATGACATTGGCAGGGAAGGGGGTTAAACACTAGGGGGGCGATCAAGGGGTTACGTGTGTCCTAGGGAGTGATTCCAACTGTGGGGGGGGGGGAGGGCTACCACTGACATGACAGAGATCACTGTTTCTGATGACAGGGAGCAGTAGCTCCCTGTCATGTCACTAGGCAGAACAGGGAAATGCCTTGTTTACATAGGCATCTCCCCATTCTGCCTCTCCGTCTCACAATCGCGGGCCGCCGGCGAACATAGGGTTTGCGAGACCCGTGGGCACGCTCCAGCAGCGTGTGTGCGTGCGCCCACAAGGCGGCAGATTCAAAGGGACTTACAGGACGCCCATTTGCCTGTACGAGCCATTCTGCTTACTTATATGTGTGTGCGGCGGTCGGGAAGTGGCTAAAGTAAAACTATAGGCAATGCTTTTTCCTGATGCCTCCAGGGCAGCATACCTGTGACAAGCTCTGCCTTGGCTCCTCCCTCAGGACCACTGAATAGTATAAAAGAAAAGGATTAGTGCACTCCCAGCCTTCTCCTTTTTTCCCCGTCATAACTCATGGTCAGTGAATAGTGGTCGAACGCCCCTTACCTCTGCAGTCGGCAGCTTCCAGCTGGGTTCAAGCCTCTCCCAGGTGTAGTCCCTATTCTTGGGCAGCTAAATGTGCTGATTAGATAGGGAGTCTCCCTTCTGTGGGCCTTTTGGGACAGCAGTTGTCTCTTAACTAAGATCTCCTATCTGCATTTATATGCTGGCATTTGCTCAAGGCTGCAGCAGAGAAAGCAGCTACAGTATCTCACAAAAGTGAGTACACCCCTCACATTTTTGTAAATATTTTATTATATCTTTTCATGTAACAACACTGAAGAAATGGCACTTTGCTACAATGTAAAGTGGTGAGTGTACAGCTTGTATAACAGTTTACATTTGCTGTCCCCACAAAATAACTCAACACAGCCATTAATTTCTAAACCGCTGGCAACAAAAGTGATTACACCCCTAAGTGAAAATGTCCAAAATGGGTCAAATTAGCCATTTTCTCTCCCCGGTATCACGTGACTTGTTAGTGTTACAAGGTCTCAGGTGTGAATAGGGAGCAGGTGTGTTAAATTTGGTGTTATCGCTCCCACTCTCTCATACTGGTCACTGACAGTTCAACATGGCACCTCATGGCAAAGAACTCCCTGATGAACTGAAAAAAAGAATTGTTGCTTTACATAAAGATGGCCTAGGCTATAAGAAGATTGCCAAGACCCTGAAACTGAGCTACAGCACGATGGCCAAGACCATACAGCAGTTTAACAGGACAGGTTCCACTCAGAACAGGCCTCGCCATGGTCAACCAAAGAAGGTGAGTGCATGTCCTTAGCGTCATATCCAGAGGTTGTCTTTGGGAAATAGACGTATGATTGATGCCTGCATTTCTACAGAGGTTGAAGGGGTGGGGGGGTCAGCCTGTTAGTGCTAAGACCATAAGTCGCACACTACATCAAATTGGTCTGCATAGCTGTCGTCCCAGAAGGAAGCCTCTTCTAAAGATGATGCACAAGAAAGCCCACAAACAGATTGCTGAATACAAGCAGACTAAGGACATGGATTACTGGAACCACGTCATGTGGTCTGATGAGACCCAGATAAACTTTGGTTTAGATGGTGTCAAGCGTGTAGAGCGGCAACCAGGTGAGGAGTACAAAGAGAAGTGTGTCTTGCCTACAGTCAAGCATGGTGGTGGGAATGTCATGGTCTGGGGCTGTATGAGTGCTGCCGGAACTGGGGAGCTACAGTTCATTGAGGGAACCATGAATGCCAACATGTACTGTGACCTACTGAAGCAGAGCATGATCCCCTTCCCCTCAGAGACTGGGCTGCAGGGCAGTATTCCAACATAACGACCTCAAACACACCTCCAAGACAACCACTGCCTTGCTAAGTAAGCTGAGGGTAAAGATGATGGACTTGCCAAGCATGTCTCTAGACCTAAACCCTATTGAGTATCTGTGGGGCATCCTCAAACAGAAGGTGGAGGAGCGCAAGGTCTCTAACAACCACCAGCTCCGTGATGTCGTCATGAAGGAGTGGAAGAGGACTCCAGTGGCAACCTGTGAAGCTCTGGTGAACTCCATGACCAAGAGCGTTAAGGCAGTGCTGGAAAATAATGGTGGCCACACAAAATATTGACACTTTGGGCCCAATTTGGACATTTTCACTTAGGGGTGTACTCACTTTTGTTGCCAGTGGTTTAGACATTAATGGCTGTGTTGCTTTATTTTGAGGGGACAGCAAATTTACACTGCTTTACATTGTAGCAAAGTGTCATTTCTTCAGTATTGTCACATGAAAGGAAATAATAAAATATTTACAAAAATGTGAGGGGTGTACTCACTTTTGTGAGATACTGTATATCTATTTTTCACTTAGCCTTATCCTTCCATTTCTCCCTTCTGTCAACTATTCTCTCTCACTTTCCTTTGCTTGCATTCCTCTCTTTTTTGCTTTCTTTCTACCCCCACCACCTTCCTCTTCTTGTGATATTGTACCTTCATTCATGGTTGCTATAGTGGGCGGCGAGCACCTTGCACAGGTTATTCTGAGTCCCTCAGAGTCTTCCTGCTGGCTCTGCGCATGTGCGGACATCAGGAGTCTGCTCGGAGGGCCTGGCTGAGTCAGGCCGCATAGGTCCTAGTGCTGCCGGCCGCGCTTGCGCGATTTGGCCTGAGGTTGTGGCGGCCATCTTGAATAGGGGCAAATTTTTAATTTTTTGCCCTTGCTTGTCAAAATCATTTTTTAGAGGGTTGTATCTTCCACAGATGCCCCTCCCCATTGTTTATTACTGGGGGCTTTCAGCATGGCATCCTGTCTGAGGTTACTTATGGAGGGAGCTCCTGGAGGGGACCCTGCTTTTTTTTGCCAACGGTAAATGTAATTTCTTTCTTTTTTACCTAGGAATACCGTTTCGTTGCTCCAGCTGAAATAGCAGTTGCTAACTCATTTATTTATAACTAGCTGCTTTTTCTGTCTGCAGCCTAAAATAAGCAGTAAGCCACCCAAACAAGACCCTCTCCAACATTTAAGGTAGGGACCGCCGTCCAGGCGAGAAAAAAAAAAAAAAAAGAACACTTATGCTGTTACGTTTATGTATTTCAGCCTTGTACGCCAGAAGTCCAAGAGGACGTCAAGACGACATAAACAAACCTATGAAGGGCCCCAACCAGGGTACACCATGCAGATTAGGATACCATGCAAGCGGCAAGGGTTCATCCGTGAAAAGACAGAATTCTTAACATTCAAAACCCTAAATGCCAAGCATGCGGGGTCATCCCATTACCAACCAATTGGTCTGCAAAAGCCGTTTTGGAGTCTATGCAGCATACAGAGTCAGAGGGTTAACAGGTAAGCTGTCCTACTCAAAAGATGGACAGGGGTTACATAAGCGGAACAAGCAACAGCAGTTCCATTGCAGCAGTTAGCTCAACCTCCTCCCTAAAAGTTAACTCTTCCTGGCCCATCCTCAAGAGAATACTCTCACCACGCAGCAAGTATCCCTCCTAGACATCTGGATGATAGCGGACCATCTGAAGATACCTCAGAAGAGCTCGGCCCTTGGACTGCAACCTTTTCCTAGTTCAGCCCTATGTCCAGGCTGTAAAGCCAGCTATTGGCTGGGAGGAACCTGACACTACATCTGAGAAGTAAAAGATGTACTTCCCATTTCTAAAGAAGCAGGCTTCCTTTTTTTTCGGCTTGGTTTCCATTAGTGCGACATGTGATGCAACTTGGGACTGCAAAGTCGCATGACAGGTCATACCCCATGATTTCCAATGAGTACCATTCATATCTGTGTGACTTTAAGTCGCAGCAACATCAAAGTAGTTAGTCCCTGCACTACTTTGGTCCCACTTTGATGTGACTTAAGGTCCATAGACCTTTAAGAATACACAGGCATTGTGTCAAGTCGCATTAAAATCGCAACAAAATTGTGTGACTTTTAGGTTGCTATAGTGGAAACATAGGCTTACGCTAATGGATGATGTCAGAGACATTGTTGGAGAAAAAAAAAATTGTTTTCCTCTCAATTGCCTAGAAAAACTTTATTCACTGTCGGAACAAGATTCTGCAATGCCAGATGGTCCACTGGAGGTAGACGCGGCAGTGGTTCGTATAACAAAGAATTTCATCTCACCACTCGATGATTCTGCCTCAATTGAGGATCCTTTAGACAGATGAATAGTCCCCAACTTAAAGGAGTTTACCAAATGGCGGATAAAGGCCTGGAAGTCAGCAAGTGCCTTATCTGTGCAGGGCTTTGGATACAGATAGGGCAATTGCTGACTTCCAGGCCTTTACCCGCTATTTATCAAGCTCCTTTAAGTTGGGGCATGGACCGAAAACATGGAAACAGTGATTCTTCAAAATGTCCCTAGGGAAAATATAGTCAAGGCTTTGGACGAATTATGGCTGTCAGCAGACTTCACCGGTAAGACGGCGATGGATACAATTCAATACTTTGCAAAATCAATACTTGTGATAGCCATATGGGTATTGTGGTCAAAACTACGGGCAGCTGACCTGTGTCAAAACAAAATTAGTATCAATACAGTTTTTTTGATGGTAAATCACTCTGGAGAAAGGTTGCAGAAAGCCATTTCCCACGTCACAGGAGGAAAGTCAGACTTGATTCCCCAGAACAGGAGAATTAGATGTACCCGGGGGATTCAGGGATGCTTACTTGCACGCACCCATACTACAATTGTTACATAAGTATCTGAGATTTTCGATCGACCAGGTCCATCTACAATTTCAGAGTCTCCCCTTTGGACCCTGCACTTTCCTCAGAGCCCTCACGAGGGCTTGGATCACTATCCAAGCTTCTTTACGAGAACGAAGTCTCAGTTCTTATCACGTGTGGAACACCGGTGGATGCTGTGGCCTACACTATCAAGATACAGTTGGATGGTAAATCATCAAACTAGTCATCTTTTCTCCAGTTTAGGCACCTTATTCAACACCGCAAAAGGGACAGTGTGTCCCTGCCATCTCAAAGTGTGGGCAATCATTCAGAAAGTAAAGGAGAGTGAGGACATGGTCCTACATAACAGCCTCAAGCTAACTTAACTTAATAGGGATTTTTGTCTATTTGTATCTAGATGGCCCATGGACACCTCAGGCACCTTTTATCTAGAATTCCTGAAGCAATGGAGCAAACTGTCTGTCTCTGTCCATATATCAAACAAGTTTGATGCACAGGGGTCTGCACTAGTAGACAAAAAGGGAGATGCCTGTAAAGCCATGTCTATTAAGGCATGTCTTTTGGACCACAGTTACCACAGACGCCAATGCAATAGGCTAGGAGGCAAATTGCAACCAGATGTTGGTTCAAGAGAGATGGGCGTTCAATGCAGCAGACATCATCGCAAATATCCTGTAAATTCAGGCGGCTTATCTCGCATCGACCGCATTGGCTCTCTCAGATCAAGGACAAAATCAGTTCTGATTCGGATAGACAATAGAGCTGCAATATCATACATACATCACCAAGGCGGAACCCACAACAGTTCCTTACTAAGGTAAGTGGAACCCATCTTCATTTGGGCAGAGGTACAAATGCACTGATTACTGTGTAAATGTCACTGGCAGGGAAGGGGTTAAACACTAGGGGGCAATCAAGGTGTTAACTGTGTGTCCCTCAGCATGTTCTAACTGTAGGGGGGATGGGCTCACTAGAACATGACAGAGATCACTGCTCCCGATCACTGGGAGCAGTAGATCCCTGTCATGTTGCTAGGCAGAACAGGGAAATGCCTTGTTTACATTAGGCATCTCTCTGTTCTGCCTCCCCGTGCCAGGATCACGCACCACCGGCGGACATGGGGCATGCTCCCGCAGCATCCACGCTCCTGCTAGTCGCAGATGACGCAGCGACGTATGGGTACGTTGCTTTGTGCACCCGTGCCACTTTGCCGACATATCGGCGTGACCCAGTCGGCAAGTGGTTAAAGCGGAGTTCCAGGCAGAAATCCAACTAGGTTTTAAACAATAGAGCACCCCCCTCGTTGCCTTCAGGGACTTGTGTGTGTTCCAGAAGATGATGGAACCATTCAGAAAGCGCCTGAAGGCTTCACTGCTGGTTTCCCTTACTTGCAATACCGGCACCTGCACCCAAAGCTGATGGACGGATCAGCTTGGGTTGCGGACATCACAGGCTTCCTGGACAGGCAAGTGTCCTTATAATAAAAGCTAGCAGCTACAGTATTTGTAGCTGCTGACTTTTAAATTTTTTTTTATACAGGCTGGAAATCCGCTTTAAGTTTACAAATAACCATACATTGAAAGTCAATACACTGTCACATTTACAAACTAATAATGAAAACAAGTTTTATTTCAAGTGATATATAAAAGGGTCTTTCTTTGAACAGGTGCACTTTATACATAATGAAGTTTTTCTTTATAAATTAGAACCCATCACCCACAAATATAATAATAAAAAAATACAAAGGAGGAAAAAACACTTTGGATTTTGTCATCTTAGGAACAGTCATGAACGAAAGCACGAGTTTACAGCAGACCTGTTAGTATCAGCAGTTCACAAGACAACAGTCTTATGGCACAAGGTCCAACGAGCGTGTCAGCAGGCATTGAGACAAAACACTGCGGAGACCAGATGCTCTTTCTGGGGAATTCACTGATAAACCAAGAGCTTTACAACAGGCACAGTGAGAGCAAGGCCCCATACACATTGGTTGCAGTGAGTGTATTTGATTGCATCCTAGAGCGTCGCACTTATATAGGCTGTGCACGGGCTGCCCTAGAGCCACCAGGAGATATCATGGTGCGGTTTAACCCCAAACTGGAGCTAAAGGGCTCTTCAAAGGTTTCAAAGCTACTTCAATCTGGCTGAAAGCTATGAAAACGCTTTGTAAAAACAAACACACTGCTATCATACAACCAGAAACCCATATGTACAAGGCCTTTATTGTTCAATTACAACAATCTACAAATAGTGCCAAAAGTGTTGCAGCCTATATAAACATATGTGCCTAGGGCATTACAACTGTCTTTTATATGACCACAGAGATCAGTATATATTAGCTGAGGGAAGGATAGTTACCAGATCCCAATTGCCATAGTTCAGTGCAGTAAGGTAAAACAAAAGAGAGTAATATCTAAATGGTTATTGTATAAAACAATTGTTTTTCCTTTTTATTATGTCAAGGAATACCAAAAACTTCTGTACTTAAAGAAATAAATGAGCTTCCACTGTTGGCTCCTTCCAAAAATACTTGTTGACCATTCAGGACTTCAGTACTTTCTGACTCATTGACCTGGAACAAGCATATAAATTACTAAGTAAATAGGGAAGAATGAATGCATACCAGTTCTTAGTCTCAAAGTACTGAAGCTGCTCAATCACCATCCACAGCCAAGCTAATAGCATTTTCAGAAGGATAGATTAGGAATAGGAATCTCAATATTCTTTCAACGTAGATTGCTTTGAAAGTAGAAGGAAAGGCAATACAATGCACAATGTACTCACCTTTTAAATGTTGTCTGCTTACTGCTTTTCTACTTCCTGCATTCAGTTAGTAATAAATCTCAATGTAATACATTTTTTCCTACTTTTTCCAAGTGGTCACATGACCGCAAACTTAACAGTTTGCATCTGTTCTAGCAAAGCTGACAAAGGTGCTGAAACCATAGAGCTGCAATGTCATTCCACCAGCACCCTCAGCTCTAAGGCACTACGGGGCTTGAAATAGTTCATGCCCACCAGCCACTCCATCGAAATTTAGTGTTGCGGTCAATTGACTGCTTGGAAAAAGTTATACGAACAGAATGCAGAAATTAGAACAGCAGAGGGAGGACAAGGTTTAACAGATGGATGACTGCAATGCCCATCCTTCTACTTTAACTATATAGTGAAAAGCTAATGAAATCTAAGGTTTAGTCAAGGGCAATTTGGTCAGGACCAAGCAATGTCAGAACAAACCAACCACACTTATTGCAACCAGTGTGTATAAAGCCTAAAGTGGGACCACACTCTATAAAAAAAACTGACATCAAGTAGGTAATACATATCTAAAAAAAAAAAAGTAAACTCCATCCCCATTTCTGGAAAATAGCACTTTCCCCTATTAGTGGCACTGTCAGCAGGTGTGCAAAATACATTAGGGGTCCCGGAATGATGGCAAGAATCCAGCTACTGTGGTCCTGAAATCTTGTGAGGGCTTTATTGCTTTGCAGCAACGGACCATTTGTTAAAATGAAAATACTATTTTAGTACTACCAGATAAAACACAAAATGATGTGTCTTGCTCAGGTATCTGCACCAGTTGTAGTGCAACAACTATTATATAGGCCAGAGCTACAGCTTGTAAAGCTGAGCAAATACAATTTGCTATAAGGGTAACAAGGCACTCCACGCCAAACATGGCACACTCGTATGAACAGAATCAGACAGTTCCTTAATAAGGTATTAGAAAACAGTCACTCCTTCCCCATGTTGGCTGCAGGAGGGGAACAAATTTCCAACTTAGGAATGTGTTTATGTTATGCAAGTCACCAAGGTGAATGGTCCAACTGATGCGGTGGAACCCCCAATCTCTTGCTACTGGTCCAAGAGTGCATAGCAGGAGAGTAGATGCATGTTATACACACACGGTTGGAAACTAGGGATGAAATCATAGCTAGTCCAGATACAGTCCCTCACAAATGACCTCAGACATCAGTGACCGGCAGGCTGGCATCATCTATATCAACACCCATGTCTGGCAGAACATTGGGTGTAGTATTGGACAAAAAAGGGATTATTTTGCTAGTCTGGTTTCCTGGAGAGACAGTCTTGATCTTGGGATATCCTGGTTGGGCCTTGGTAAAGGTGCTAGATTCGTCCCTATCCCGATATGGTGGCCCGGGGTCAGAGTGCTGAAGTCGGGCGGCCGAGTGAGGGTGACTGAAGGAGCAAAAAGAGGAGCTGTGCTCGGAATATGAGGTGGGGGCCTCCTGCAAAAAAAAAAAAAAAAATTTAAGAAACAATCACGGCTAATTTGAACAGGTTAGTAAGTCAGTGTCAGGCTCAAAACAATGAAACAGCCAGAGTGTGAGTCAGCAACTATAAGATCAAGAAGCAAGGTAAGCGGTTATATAAACTTTATTATTCCTTCACGTCCTTACAAGAACTGCATAAAGATGAAGGCCTTCATGGGCACTTGACTGCGTGTGAAGCCCTCTGCTCAAAATATATCCATGAGTAATTACATTTTAACACACTGTATTGTTCTGGCATTCTTAACTACGAGTTGAAGGCACGTTCAGGCAGAGCTGTAAAAAGGCTGTTAGGGTTAGAAGTGTAACACAAAGCAGTTTAATGATGTGATCGGTTTGTCTCGGTGACTTCCTGAGATTAGGCATGCTTTGTCAAAATGTTCAAACATGTTGCATGCAAACATAAGAACCTTATGATATGGTACAGCTACGTACACAAAACCCACTGATAACAGATGAGTGGATGGGGACTGTGTGGACATGGGGGTGGGTTAAATGGTTTCAGGAGGCAGCGATTGGTCAGTACTGTGGGCATGCATGGCTGCCCATATACCTCGGAATACAGGGGTTTGAAAGACGTCTGACCTGTCGCATCTGCAGAGAGACAGGGCAGGGTGGGAATTAGATACACCTTAAAGTAGGGTAGAATAAAAGAAGGAGAAGAGAAAGAAAGAAAAGATGAAAGGAACAAAAACAGCTGCTAGTAAAAGATTCAAGTGGTCTGTAAACCGAAGATTACACACATTTCGGCATGTACTAAAGACAAGTTCCCAGACATAAAAGTATATATTTTTTTGGTAATAATGAACATTCGCCTAACTACACAATTGCCTCAAAGTTTAACAAAGACAGCTTCTAACAAACAAGCACAACATGGAGATTTTTTCAACAGTGCAAGGAAGGAAAAGGAAAAGCAATCTTCTTGCCATAGTTCTACCCATCCTCAATAAGATTTGTTTCAGCACCAGGAATTGTATGAATGCTCATAGTGCTTTTGAGCCTCCATTCTTATACATAGAAGAGTGAAAGATTGGGTTCTGTTCACCTGGAGATTTTCCAACAAGTGATATAGAGCACCATCACACCCTGCAGCACAAATAGTGGTAGTAATTGCAAGCAAGGTTTGAAATCTGAATCACTTATCAGGATCGAGGGTCTGGACTGCCATCCTATCCCATGGGCCAGTGAAACCGGAGGCATTTCTTACCAACTCCATATCACTGATGTATATAAATGAATTGAATGTTTTAGGACTAAAGCAGTTTTAAAGCACTGGACAAAGAAATGTTTGGCAATGCTGAAAGTTTTGTTGCCTAGCTACTGTTCGCTACTGTACAAGAAAAGCACACAACTGGGTGGAAAAAAAAAAAAAAAAAAAAATAGTGACAGAGAAATTGCGGCCAACACAGAATACAAGGTGGTACAAATGCAATAGGATCCAAAGGGCCGCACACTTGAAAACTGCATACACTTTACTGGTGATCTTAAAAACTCCATATACAGTAACAGGAGACAGCGTGGGAGCAAGAAGACACAGTTAATGCGTTTCGTCCTGCTAGTGTTTAGTCAGGAAAAAGCACTAACAGCACGAAACGCATTAACTGTCTCCTTGCTCCCACGGTGTCTACTGTTGCTGTATATGGCGTTTTATGGATTACCAATAAAATTAATGCAGTTTTTAACTCTGCAGCCCTTTGAATCTTATTGCACTGGTTACACAAGTCTGCATAAGAAGGCTTGTACCTAAATACACTGGAGGGCAAAGGGGCTGTGTGGCGGACCCACCTGGAGCAGCAGCATACACACAGAATACAAGGTAACTGAGTTTTCATTAACTTGTCTACAGGAATCATTTTTGAGAAGCAATTCAAAAAGTCTCTCTGTTCACCTGACTTCCTAATTCAGTCTATATACAGTGGATATAAAAAGTCTACACATAAAATGTCAGGTTTCTGTGATGTAAAAAAATGGGACAAAGAAATAACTTCAGAACTTTTTCCTCCTTTAATGTGACCTATAAACTGTACAACTCAATTGAAAAACAAACTTATGCAACCACATTAAAAACTAAAATAATGTGGTTGCATAAGTGTGCACACCCTCACACCCATACCCACAGTGAAGAATGGTGGTGACTAGAGGTCGGCCGATATGGGTTTTTCTCTGGCCGATGCCGATATTTAGAAATCGCGGTGGCCGATGGCCGATATGTGATGCCGATTTTTTTTAGGCCGATATATTAGGCCGATTTTTTTTTTTTTCCCCTTCATCTCATAAAATCTAACAGTTAGACCCCTTTCACACTGGGGCGTTTTTCAGGCGCTTTTGGGCTAAAAATAGCGCCTGTAAAACGGCATTCCTGCCCATTGAAATGAATGCGCACCGCTGCCGAAGCGCCTGCAAAGCGTTTCGGCAGCGGCGCTTCAGGGGCGCATTTAACCCCTTCCTCGGCTGCTAGCTGGGTTATAAGCGCCCTGCTAGCAGCCGAATAGCGCCGCTAAAACGACGGTAAAGCGCCGCTAAAACTAGCAGCGTTTTAACGTCAACGCATGCCTGCTCCAGTGTGGAAGCAACCTTAAGTGATACAGAAAATTTTTTACATTTAAACATTTATTAAACAAAACAAACCTCCAATCAGTTCACTTGTATGTAGAATTTAGATAAAAAAAAAAAACAAAAACTATATCTTAAATATTAAATAGACAAAAACAGGTAATCAAAACTTTTGGATGAAAAAAAATGGGCTAACTCTACTGCTTAGTTTTTTTTTAAATTTATTAGTGTATTTTTTCAAAAAATATTGCGTTTGAAAGACCGCTGCGCAAATACCGTGTGACATAAAATATTGCAACAACTGCTATTTTATTCCCTAGGGTCTCTGCTAAAAAATATATATATATATATATATATATATATATATATATATATATATATATATATATAATGTTTGGGGGTTCTAAGTGATTTTCTAGCAGAAAATACAGGATTTTACGTAAGCAACAAGTGTCAAAAAAGATTTAGTCTTTAAATGGTTAAACTGAGAGCTTCTACACACAGAGCTTAGTTCATTCATAAGTGTAAACATTGTATCCTTCAGGTTCTTTTTATCAGATTTGGCAGGCTGCCCAGAGGAGGGGAGAAGTCTCTTCACAGAAGTTTTCAGGCAACTTGTATTGACTTCTATTACAGAAGTCATTTGCAAGTCCGCTGATATCGGCCTTTTTTATCAGCACAATCGGCTGATGCCGATTAAGTAAAAAAACACCAAATATCGGCCGATATATCGGCCGGCCGATATATCGGTCGAACTCTAGTGGTGACCGCATCATGCTTTGGGGCTGTTATTCTTCAGCTGAAACAGGGGCCTTAGTCAAGGTAGAGGGAAATATGAACAGTTCCAAATACCAGTCAATAATGGCACAAATCTTTCAGGCTTCTGCTAGAAAGCTGAACATGAAGAGGAAACTACATCTTTCAGCATGATGACTCAAAGCATACATCCAAATCAACAAAAGAATGGCTTCACCAGAAGAAGATTAAAGTTTTGGAATGGCCCAGCCACAGCCCAGACCTAAGTCCGACTGAAATTCTGTGGGGTGATCTGAAGAGGGCTGTGTACAGGAGATGCTCTCGGAATCTGGCAGAATTGAAGTGTTTTTGCAAATGTTATCAAGTCAAGATGACCATGCTGATAGACTCATACCCAAAAAACCTGAGCAAACAAATCAAAAGGTGCTTCAACAAAGTATTCGTTTGAGGGCGTGCACACTTATGCAACCATATTATTTTATTTTTTTATTTTTACTTCCCTCCACCTAAAAGGTTTCAGTTTGTTGTTCAACTGAGTTGTACAGTTTATAGGTCACATTAAAGGAGGAAAAAGTTCTGTAATGATCCATCTCATCTTTGCCTCATTTTTTTACATCATAGAAACCTGATATTTTTAACAGGGGTGTGTAGACTTTTTATATCCACTGTAAAATGCAGTAAAGATAAAAGGTTTAGTTTCATAACCCTTAAAAGAGAAGTAAAGGTTTTGTGTTTTTTTCAGTTTCATACTTACCTAGCTGGATGCAGCATTGGTCCAATGCTGCATCTGTCCCCCGGCGCCTCTAATGCCACGTACACACAACCGCACAGACAACAAAATCCATGTTTTTTTCCGACGGATGTTGGCTCAAACTTGTCTTGCATACACATGGTCAATCTTGTCAGAAATTCCGATCGCCAAGAACGTGGTGACGTACAACACGTACGTCGAGCCGAGAAAAATGAAGTTCAATAGTCAGCGTGGCTCTACTGCTTGATTCCGAACATGTGTGGAACTTTGTGTGTTGGAATTGTGTACACACGATTGGAATTTCCGACATCGGATTTTGTTGTTGGAAAATTTGAGATCCAGATCCCAAACTTTGTCGGAAATTCCGATGGAAAATGTCTGATGGAGCCTACACACGGTCAGAATTTCCGACAACAAGCTCCCATCGAACATTTCCCATCGGAAAATCCGACCGTGTGTACGTGGCATAACACTGAGAAACGAGCAATCGAACACCGCAATGGCTCGGTTCTCACAGCTGCCCCAGCAGAGAGCTGCTGACTGCCAATCAGAAGGTCTCCGCTTTGCTCCCTCCTCGCTCACTGGAGCACTGAGCAGTGGAGGGGTGAGGAGCGCCCGTCTCAGCCTCTCAGCACCCCGCCTGAGACGGGTGTCAGTCCAGGCACCTGGCGGATGCAGACTTTCATTGTCGGAATGACACGGTGCCTTGACTGATTTCTGTGACGTCAACAGAGACTTTAGTCCGCTCTCTGCTGAAAATAGGTCACAGGAGTGCAAAACAAATTGCACTCCTGTGATCCATAGGAGAAGCCCAGCCAAACGAGCTTTGACTGGACTTCTCCTTTAAGTAAAATATCTCTGTCACAACCCAGTGGGGTTACGACGACATTCTATAACGCTCTGGTTTATAAAAACTGCAAATGTTTCTCTAAATTGGAAATAGCTCGGGTAGCTTTATTTTTTAAAGATTCTTATTTTTATCTCTAACAAAAAAAAACAAAAAACAAAAAAAAACACTAATTCAGAAAGGTCCAAAAATATCTAACAGAGCTGCAACTCCCACAAAAAACTTGATTATTAGTACAGAAATATTAAAACACTATGGATCCTATAAAACAAATCAGACTGCTAAATGTCTAGAGGATTTCACTCATATATTGCATATACTGTATGGGAACTCTTCATAAATATCAAAAACATATACATGCACCATATATGGATTTGCATCTAGTGTATAGGGATAGATATCTATATCTAATCTATATATATATCTATAGATCTATCTATCGATAGATCTATCCATCTACACACACACACACACGTCACATGTTCCCAAAGGCAAACTTTCATGTTTCTCTTAAATGATATTTGCATCTAGTGTACAGGGAGATTATGTGTATGTGTATATATATATATATATATATATATATATATATATATATATATATATATATATATATATATATATATATATATAACCATCCTGCAGCCTCTGCACGATCCCCCTCCAAACTGACAGTGAGCCGGGGATCTTCTCCCCACACCCGGTGTCCCAATTTGAAAAGAACCTTGCCACGCAGGGCTCTGCCCACCCAGCCACATTATTCATTCACAGAGTTCTGTGAATTAATGAACTACAAGTACTGACACGCCTTTGCGGCTCATGGATGGCTTGTAGTACACAATGAACTACCTGGTGAGCGCTCAAGTAGTTCATTGATTCTTCTGGTCATTAACTGCCTGCCCATACAAGATACGAGCAGACAGCTGGGTGCAATGCTTTACAGGCTCCTTAAAAAAACAAAATAAATAAATGCACATTTTTTTTTTACCTACAAAACATACCATTTTTTTTTTTTTTAGAAAAGTGAACTTATCCTTTAAGCGCAGAACACTGGTTGCATTTAATATTTACCCTACAGGGAATATATTTTTATATGCATTTATGGTCACCAAACCAGTTTAAAACTGCTTGTAACAGTATTTTTTTGCATATAGAAATAAAGTAATTAATATTCTGTAAATGCAGCCCAGAATGTGGTAAATATCAGATACAATTACTATTCCCAGCACATCAATGAGCAGCTTGGAACTGAAGTAGCAGTTGTCATCAGTAGCTTATTATTAACAGTCGCACAGTGACTAGTTCGGATTCTCCTTTACACACACACTTAGGAGTCCAAGTTGTGGAATTTTCTCGTAGGACTGAGATTTGTACACACAGAGGAACTAGCATGGCCTTGCTGTTTTCATCTACAGAATACAGTTCTGTACATAGAGGAGAATGAAACATTCATTGGGGTCTGTGCATTGGCACAATCAGGAAACTAGATCACCATAGACATAAATAACATGCCCTGTATGACTACACATGACAGTCATAAACCACAAAATAGTTGTGTCCTGCAGCTTGCATACAGCCACCAGCACCTTCCACCGCAGAGCGATATGTGGTGATGAAACCTACAGAAGCTGCTGATCTGGCTGGCCCACGCTGTGCCACAATAGCACCAGATACGGCTCGGATCCAGCTGTGCATTTCTTCTGGACTGTCAGCCTGCCGGGGTGAAGAAAAAACAGACATTATATCAAGAATACATAATGTTAATGCTGTAACACTATTTTAAACACAAAAAGATTAACCATGCTATAAACAATACACGGTTAGGCACTGCATGGTTTAAGAATGTTTTAAAATAAGAATCTGTAACTCGTTCAGTTAAAAAGCAACTTAATATTTTAATTTGCGAGTTTTATGAAAATTAATTAATAAACATGTATGCGTCAAAGGCTTTCTAAAAAAATAAGAGATCTGTATTAAAATCAAGTATGACAAAACATACAGTAAAAAAAAAAAAAAACATACTGAACATTCAGGGAAAGAGTCCTTGTATAAGCTCCAAATTGTGACTTGGAGCTTACAAAGGGCTAACACTCATTGCTCACAGCTGCCAAAACGAGTGACAGGACAATAGAAAAAAAAAAAAAAAAGAATAAACTGCAACCACCATTAAAGTGAACCAATTTCTTTGCCCTACATGGGCAAAGCCTAGATTCACTTTAAAGTGAATCTTATTTTAAACTTTTAAAAGTAAAAAGGTAAAAAAACCTGTGTGCAGCAGTCCCCCCAGAATACTTACTTGAGACCCCTCTCAAGCCAACAATGTCCATGAGAGCCTTGGCTCTCTTGGGATGTGCACTCTTGATTGGCTCCCGCTGCTGCCAATCACAGACAGTGAGCCAGGGCAGAGACGGTGGTGCCAAGCCGCGGCTGTGTCCATACACACATGGTGTCGTGGCTTATTGAAAAGCATGCCTGCTTGCTGTGGGGGCACCCGGCAGGAGAGAGGGGCAAGGAGCGCCAGCATGGGACCCGAGAAGAGAATTGGGGCTGCTCTGTGCAAAACCATTACACACAGATCGGGTAAGTATAACATGTCTTTTTTTTCTAAAATAACAAAGACTTTAACCACTTCAGCCCCGGAAGGTTTTACTCCCTTCATGACCAGGCCATTTTTTTTGTGATACAGCACTGCGTTACTTTAACTGACAATAGTGCAGTCATGCGACGCTGTACCCAAATAAAATTGATGTCTTTTTGTTTTTTGTTCCCACAAATAGAGCTTTCTTTTGGTGGTATTTGATCACCTCTGCGTTTTTTAAATTTTCTGCGCTGTAAACAAACGACCGACAATTTTGAAAAAAAAATATATTTATATATATTTTTTACTTTCAGCTATAAAACACATCCTATAAAGAAAATGTAAAAAATCAATATTCTTCATTAATTTAGGCCAATATGTATATGTATTTGGTAAAAAAAAAAAAAATATCTAAATTGCATATATGCAGTGCGGGAAACAGTGAATCCTGTGTGTTTGCTTCAGCTCATTGAAATCATGCGATCTGCTGCAGCTGGTACAGTTAAATTAATGATACCTTAAAATTGCCTGATTCGGATCACATGGGATTTCGGTGCGGCAAGGAAAAAAAAAAAAAAAGTAAAAAAAACACGGATCCTGCACCATTTTGGTACGGATGCGGTGCAATTCAAGTCATACAAAATGGCTCAAATCACACCACACAGACACAGAAAAATTGGTGTATATCGCGCTGACGTATTTAATAGCAGCCACATTTATACTACTGAGTGTAAATCAAAAAATAGGTGAAAAAGTAAAAATCTTTGTGCAGCATTCAAAAAAAAAAAAAATTTGAAAAATTCATGTACTTACAAACGAATATACACTGTGCAATGAACGCAAATGATAATGAAAAAGAGATTAGAAATTCACACCCAAACTAAAGTCCATGTGCCATCATATAAAGGTTGTTTTGAAACATAAGCACCATAGTCTTTGAATAGACAGTGAAAACAAATTATGTGGCTAGAAGTGTAATTCCACGTGATATCAATGTTGAGGTGAAGAAACAGACAATAGAACCACCACCGGTTAGTGAGGAGGCTTACCGGAGTGAGAAGAATCAAATGGGCATATGCTTAGTGAGTTAACAATGCTTATGGTGCAACCATCAAAATATGGGACCTCCACATCTGGGCTCCAGATCAAGACAATCCAATTGGTCAAGAGATGTCACCGAGAAGCAGTCCCCAGAAGCAGCCAACTTGTCAGAGCAAATCCTCTCAAGTGTTCAAAATAGCATGACCAAAAAGCAGGGCTCGACTGAGGCGTTTCATCTAAAGAGACATCAGCTGCCTCCTCACTAACCGGTGGTGGTTCTATTGTCTGTATCTTCACCTCCACATTGATGTAATGTGGAATTACACTTCTAGTCACACAATTTGTTTTCACCTCATTATCATTAGTCTATCCGGTCATTGCACAGTGTGTATTAGTTTGTATATACATGAATTTTTCTTTTTTTTGAGCACTGCACAAAAATTTTACTATACACCACACAGACATGGCATGTGATTTGCACAGAAATTCGGCGTGATTCCTGTGCGAATTACATGCCAAGTGCCGCATCGCAGCAGTATGAACACAGGCTAAGGTGGGCATATAGATGGATCAAAAATCCATCGGGTCAACATGATTAGTGTGTGGCCATCCCTGTTTGACAGCAGTCGATTATTAGATTTAACAGGTGCATTAACAGGTACAAATTGCATCTAAAAAAATAAAAATAGGATTTTTATAACAGCTTGCCTATAAAATACTTTTCTTGGAGTACATCATGGGACACAGAGCCTTAAATAATTACTTATTGGGTTATGGGCCACCTTCAGGTGTTGACACTGGTAAACCCAATGAAAGGAAGTTTACTCCCTATATAACCCCTCCTCCTTCCAGGAGCACATCAGTTTTTGTAGCAATATACTTGAATCCCAAAAAAGGGGAGGAACCTCTGTGTCCCATGATGTACTCCAAGAAAAGGATTTTACAGGTAAGCCGTTATAAAAATCCTATTTTTTTTATCGTACATCATGGGACACAGAGCCTTAAGTAATTACTTAATGGGACGTCCCATAGCAATGCCACATGAGGGGTGGGAGAAAACAACCCGCAGGGTACACCCAGACTTCTGGATCTATACTACTCCTTGCAGCACACTACGCCCAAAGGCGATATCCTCATACCTCCTTACATCCACCTGATAAAAATTTGTAAATGTATGCATTGAAGACCAAGTTGCAGCCTTACAGATATGAGCCATGGAGGCCTGATGAGGCACTACCCAAGAAGCACTAAACGACCTGGTAGAATGCGCCTTAACTTGAAATGGGGGAATCTTACCCCCTTTTTTTTTTTCTATATGGTTGAACTGGATGGACTTGTATTTTTTTTCAACCTGACTAACTGCGTAACTATGTAAGTCAGGCATGTCCAAAGTCCGGCCCGCGGGCCAATTGCGGTCCAATTTTGAACGGCCCGCCTGGTTATCTAAACCAGCCTCTCTCAACCAGTGTGCCGCGGGATCAGGGTCGTCAGATGAGCCCGGTCCCCTGCCAAACTGTACATCTCTGCTTCCCCCTACAGTGCAGTCCCCGGCTAAATGGGGAAGCTGGAAAGGTACTGTACTGTGCTAGAAGCTAGATTAGTTTTAAAAGAGCTTTATTCATGTGTCTGTGCATGTGTGTCTGTCTGTATGTATGTGTGTGTGTGCACGTGTCTTTATGTGTATGCATGTGTGTGTGCGTGCATTTGTCTGTATGTGTGTGTGTGTACGTGTGTGTTACTTATAATCCGGACCCCCCCTCCCCCCATTCCTGTACCATCAGAACTGCTTTTGTAGGGCTTGTTTGTGATAGCAGCCAGGACTGCTGCTACTCTGAAAAGCAATCCATGCACAGATCGCTTTTAAGAGGCATTTGACAGGCGGTAAAGAGGCATTAGGTTGCCTCCTCACCACCTGTTTTAAGCCCGTAAATGCAGCATCATTATACCGCAACCATGCAATGCACACAGTTGCAGGGTAGTTGCAGTGCAGCCCCATTCAGCCTGGGTATACCTCCAGCTGCAGCCACAGCATGTGTACACTACCAGCTGCTCCCTCTGCAGCTAAAGGGGGAGAAGTTGGGGGTGGTAAAAACAGCTTAACCATGTGGTTTTACCGCCCCTCCAACCTGACACGTGAACAAACCTTTGGTTCACATCTGTGTGGCTGCGTGCTGCGTGTAGGGTAGCCCATTCATTTCAATGGGCTTTCCTACCCACAAAAATGCAGGGAAAGAAGTCCCCGACCTTTTTCTTTTTTTTTAAATTGCACTGCACCAAAAGCACCCCAGGTTTTCCAATGTGTGGGGTACAATTAAGAATTAACGGTACCCCTAAAGAGCAGAGCATTCGTCTGTGTGTCGGGAACGAGCGTGACAAAGGCAAGAGATTTCTTCTTGGGCAGTGTATTAGTGCTCAAACGAACACACTTAGACCGAATTTTAATGGTTCAAAGAATGTCAGGCAAAATGGTCGGCCCTTGCGCATGTTCACTTCATCAAATCTGGCCCTCTTTGAAAAAAGTTTGGACACCCCTGCCTTAAATCATAAGTTTGAATTATCACTTGCCGAATCCACTTAGCGACAGTGGATTTCGAAGCTGCCTGTCCTTTCTTAGGACCCTCCAGCAGAATAAATAAGAGATCAGTCTTACGAATCTGAGCAGTTTTCTTTAAATAGATTTTCACTGCTCTCACCACATCAAGGCAATGTAGTGATCTTTCTTCCCTGGAACATGGTTTTGGAAAAAACGATGGCAGGACAATATCTTGGTTCAGGTGAAAACCTGAAATTACTTTTGGCCAAAAACCTGGACGAGGGCATAACACCACTGTGTCCTCATGAAAAATCAAATATGGCTCTTTACAAGAAAGAGCAGCCAATTCTGAAACCCTCCTTGCTGAGGATATAGCAACCAAAAATACCAACTTTCTTATCAGAAGGACTAAGGGAATATGCTGTATCGGTTCAAATGGCTGTTTTTGTAACACAGACAAAACTAAGTTTAAGTCCCAAGGGTTCAAGGGAGGTTTGACGGGCAGATTAAGCCATGTCACCCCTTGTATAAAGCCCCGGACTAAAGAATGAGGGTCAAGTGGTCTTTGAAATAAGACCGATAAAGCTGAGACTTAGCCTTTAATAGTACTTAAGGCCAATTTCATTTCTACCCCTAATTGAAGAAACGCCAGAAATCTGCCTATGATATAACTCCGCGGGTGCCAACCCTTGGATTCACACCAGGAAATATAAGCCTTCCAGACTCTATAATATATAGTTCTGGAAGCTAGCTTCCTAGCATTAATCAGGATAGCGATAACTGACCAGGAAAGCCCGCGTTTCTTTAGAATGTGGGTTTCGATAGCCAAGCCGTTAAATTTAGAGACCGTAAGGAAAGATGGAATAACGGTTCCTGAGAAAGCAGATCTGGCCATAGTGGGAGGGGCCATGGGCCCTCCACTGCCATCTTTACGATTTCTGTGTACCATGACCTCCTGGGTCATGCTGGTGCTACCAGAATTATCGGCTTTCTTTCCAGCTTGATCCTGCAAAGAAGTCAAGGCAGCAATTGAATAGGGGGAATGCATAGATAATTACATAGTTACATAGTAGGTGAGGTTGAAAAAAGACACAAGTCCATCAAGTCCAACCTATGTGTGTTATTATATGACAGTATTACATTGTATATCCCTGTATGTTGCGGTCGTGTAGGTGCTTATCTAATAGTTTCTTGAAACTATCAATGCCCCTCGCTGAGACCACCGCTTGTGGAAGGGAATTCCACATCCTTGCCGCTCTTACAGTAAAGAACCCTCTACGTAGTTTAAGGTTAAGCCTCTTTTCTTCTAATTTTAATGAGTGGCCACGAGTCTTGTTAAACTCTCTTCTGCGAAAAAGTTTTATCCCTATTGTGAGGTCACCAGTATGGTATTTGTATATTGAAATCATATACCCTCTTAAGCGTCTCTTCTCCAAAGAGAATAAGTTCAGTGCTCACAACCTTTCCTCATATCCAATATCCTCCAGACCCTTTATTAGCTGTTGCCCTTCTTTGTACTCGCTCCATTTCCAGTACATCCTTCCTGAGGACTGGTGCCCAGAACTGGACAGCATACTCTAGGTGCGGCCGGACCAGAGTCTTGTAGAGCGGGAGAATTATCATTTTATCTCTAAAGTTGATCCCCTTTTTAATGCATGCCAATATTCTGTTTGCTTTGAGAACTGATCTCATGGGGTCACTAACGCATCCGTTCCGCATGCGAATGGATCCCTTGTTCTGGCCACAAAGTTGACCAACTTCGTGTTGAAATTGGATGCTAGAAGATCCACGTCCGGAGTCCTCCATCGTTGACCAACAGCCCGAAATATGTCGGGGTGAAGAGACTATTCCCCTGGGAATAACTGCTGGCGACTTAACGACTCGACCACTGGGCACTTAAAGCCCCTTAATAACCAGACCAATTTTCAGCTTTCGGTGCTCTCGCATTTTGAATGACAATTACTCAGTCATGCAACACTGTACCTATATGAAATTTTTGTCCTTTTTTTCACACAAATAAAGCTTTCTTTTGGTTTTTGGTGGTATTTAATCACCGCTGGGTTCTTTTTTTTTTTTTTTTTTTTGCGCTATAAAAGAAAAAAAGACCGAAAATCTGTAAAAAATGCATTTTTCTTCGTTTCTGTTATAAAATTTTGCAAATTTGTAATTTTTCTTCATATATTTTGGCCAAAATTTATACCGCTACATATCTTTGGTACAAATAACCCAAATCGGTGTATATTATTTGGTCTTTGTGAAAGTTAGAGTCCAAAAGCTATGGTGCCAATATCTGAAAATTGATCACACCTGAAGTACTGACGGCCTATCTAATTTCTTGAGACCCTAACATGCCAGAAAAGTACAAATACCCCCCAAATGACCCCTTTTTGGAAAGAAGACATTCCAAGGTATTTAGAAAGATGTATGGTGAGTTTTTTGAAGTTGTCATTTTTTCCCACAATTCTTTGCAAAATCAAGATTTTTTTTTTTTTTTTTTTTTTTTTTATTTCTCACACACAGCATATGCATACGACAAATTACACCCCAAAACACATTCTTCTATTACTCCCGAGTACGGCGATACCACATGTGTGAGACTTTTACACAGCGTGGCCACATACAGAGGCCCAACATGCACGGAGCACCTTCAGGTGTTCTGGAGTGCCCAGGCCAATTCTGACATTTCTCTCCTACATGTAAAAATCATCATTTGCTAAAAAATTACATAGAACCCCAACACATTATATATATTTTTTAGCAAAGACCCTAGAGAATACAATGGTGGTCGTTGAAACTTTATCTCGCACGGTATTTGCACAGCAATTTTTCGAACGCTTTTTTTGGGAAAAAAAAAAACAGTTTTGTGCTTTAAAAAAAAAAAAAAAAAAAAAAACAACAGTAAAGTTAGCCCAATGTTTTTGCATCATGTGAAAGATGAAGTTATGCTGAGTAAATAGATACCTAACATGTCACTCTTCAAAATTGCACACGCTCGTGGAATGGCGCCAAACTTCGCTACTTAAAAATCCCCATAGGCAACGCTTTAAAATTTTTCTACTGGTTACATGTTTTGAGTTACAGAGGAGGTCTAGGGCCAAAATTATTGCTCTCGCTCTACCGATCGCAGCGATACCTCACGTGTGTGGTTTGAACACCGTTTTCATATGTGGGCAGGACTTACCTATGCGTTTGCTTCTGCATGCGAGCACGCGGGGGATAATTTTTTTTTTTATTATTCATTTTACTTTATTTTAGTTTGAAGCTTTTGTCCAAAAAATTTATTTTTTGATCACTTTTATTCCTATTACAAGGAAAGTAAACATCCTTGTAATAGGAATATGGCACGACAGGTCCTCTGACATATGGGGTCAATAAGACCCCACAACTCACCTCTAGGCTGGGAAGCCTGAAATAAAAAATAAACAAAAAAAAAACAAACAAAAAAACAATCCTGGCTTCGATTATAGCGGTGAGTCGGTAGAAGCACCTGAGGGTGGCGGGAGACGCCCCCTCTCGCCTCCCGTAAGAACGAACAAGCATGATCATTCTTATGGTGTAGGGAATCGCCGGCTGAAAAAGCTGATATCTGAATGATGCCTGTAGCTGCAGGCATCATTCAGATATCCCCGCACAAAGTCAAGGACGTCGTATGACTGCCGGCGGGCAGTGGTTAAAACGCATTTTTTTTTTTTTTTTTAGCACAAAGTTGTCCATTTATACAATATTTCTAACACATAGCATGTACATACCAAAAATGAAACCCCAAAATAGATTCTCCTACTCCTCCTGAGTACGGCGATACCACGTGTGAGACTTCCACAGCCTGGCCACATACAGAGGCCGAGTACAGCAGAGCAAGGCTGGGTATGGCAGAGCAAGGCTGGATATGGCAGAGTACTGCGGGGAATTGCAGGATATTGCAGAGTATTGCAGGGCACTGCAGAGTAGTGCAGGGTATTGCAGAGCATGGAGAGATGGCTGAGCATGGATGGATGGATCCATGGATGTGACTGCACATGTCACAGAGCAGCGCTGTGGGCACTACACATCCATCCCACAGATCTGCTGTCATCCGATCCCTCCCCCTCTGTACCGATCGGTACAGAGAGGGGAGAGAGGAACCGGCGTCATATCATTTGACGGAGCGATCACATGGTAAACGGCCGCAATCACCCGGCGGTCCCAGATGTTCCCGTGTGCGTGGCCCGTGGGGCGCGCGGGAGTGGTTTTTCCGGGATCACATCATAGTACGTGCTCCCAGAGTTATCCAACTGGTTAAGCAGTCCGCCTGCCAATTCTCTACTCCCGGAATGAAGATTTCAGAAAGGCATGGAACATTCCTTTCTGCCCAAGTTAGAATATGGTTCACATCTCTGTGCTGAGAGACTTTTGGTGCCCCCTTGGTGATTGATATAAGCCACAGCTGTGGCATTGTCGGATTGAATTCTGACAGGACAATCCCTTAACCTAAAAGCCCAGGCCTTTAGAGCCAGACGTACTCTGCCCGAATCTATAGGATACTGATGGCCAAGATTCTTTCGGTTCTTGACCACTGTCCTTGGACAGTTGTCTTTTCTAGTACTGCTCCCCAACCTTAAAGGCTGGCATCGTCGTTACCACTTTCCAGATGACTGGTCTGAAGGATTTTGCTTTCAGCATATTCTGAGTTAATGACCACCAAGTGAGGCTTTGGGCCACTCTTGGGGACAGCCGCATTGGTAAGTCTAAAGCTTGAATTGTTTTGTTCCATGCAGACAGGATACTGTTTTGCAACAGTCTTGAATGGAACTGGGTATAGGGAACTGCTTCGAATGAAGCTACCATGGTTCCTAGCAACCTCGTGCAGAGGCGAATGGAGGGATTACCATTTGAACTGACCCTCTGCACCAGCTCTCTTATGGAACTGATTTTTGCTTGAGGCAAGAACACCCTTTCCTGGGCTGTGCCTATGATCAGACCCAAGTACTTCAGCCTTTTTAGTGGTATTAAGGAAGATTTCTCTAGGTTGAGAATCCAACCCAAACTTTTCAGATAGTTGGTTGTAGTGCGTACGCTTTGCTCCAAACGAGTCACCAATTGATCTATAATAGATCGTCTAGGTATGCTACAACTCTTATGCCCTGTGCCCTTAACCTGGCTAGAGGTGAGGCCAGTACTTTGGTGAAGACCCGAGGTGCTGTGGCTAGCCCGAAGGGTAGGGCTACAAATTGGAAATGCTGCTGTTCTAACTCGAACCGCAGAAACTTTTGATGAGCAGGAAATATAGGGACATGCAGATATGCATCCCTGATGTTGATTGACGCCAGAAGTTCTCTTCCTAGAAGTATAGAAACTACCGACCTGATTGTCTCCATGCGAAAGGAGCAGATCTTCAGGAATGGATTTCGCTTTCTTAGATCTAGAATGGGTCTGACGTCTCCATTTGGTTTTGTTACCATTAAAAGATTTAAATAAAACTCCAGACCTTGCTCTTTTGTGGGTATCTGTATGATCACCCCTTGAGATATTAAATCAGTCTAGTGCTTGAAGCAGAGATTGTTTTTTCTCTGGATCTTTGGGAACGCTTGATCTCAGGAAACGAGAAGGTGGAAAGTCCCGAAATTTTAGCTTGTACCCCAGCGTTACCGTGGAGATGACCCATCTGTCCTGAATTTCCTTTTTCCAGACTTCTGAAAATTGCAGAAGTCTTCACCCCACCTTGGTGAGGGGGGTTGCCTCTTCATGATAAGGCTTTAGGATTCTGTTTTGCAGATTTCCTACCCCAGGGCTTCTTTTGAGCCTGGGTCTGACCCTGAGGTTTTCCTCTAGAGTCTGACGGCGGAAGCTCCTGGTGCAGGAGAAAGAGCCCGTTTAATTGAATTCTTTTGACTGGTAAAAAAGTACTTTTCCCAGCAGAAACTGTCTTGATATATTTATCCAAGTCTTCTCCAAATAGTCGCTCCCCATGAAAGGGGAACCCAGTTAGGAGGTTTTTACATGGCGTTTCAGCTGACCAATTTTTCAACCACAGGATTCTGTGCATATGTACAAGCATAAGCGTAAGGCGGGATGCCTGGTGAATAGAGTCTTTAATGGCATCTATGGCAAAACATAATGCCTTAGGTAGTTCAGCCAAATCCCGAGCTTGTTGTGTAGGAAGCTCTCTAAGGGCCTGTTTAAATTAGTCCTTTAGGGATTGGCAGACGCCTATCGCCGCGACTGCGGGCTGAGTGACGGCACCTGCTATGGAAAAAGCAGATTTTAGCATGGATTCCAACTTCTTATCTGTTGGATCTTTAAGCATCTGTGCATTGTCTACAGGACAAGTTATTATTCACATTGGAAATGGCAGCATCAATTGCTGGTACTTTCCATCTTTTGGAGAATTTCTCCTCCAGAGGATAGAGAATTGAAAACCTCTTAGGAGGGAGAAAATGTTTATCCGGTTTATCCAATTCTGCAAAAATAAGCTGTTCAAGTAATGCATGTGCAGGAAACGCATGCAAAGGATGGGAAGGTTTTAAAGAACCTAATGAAGAAGCCAAGTTTTCATGAGACTCTGTTGGAGGCAGCATGAAAGTGGAACAAACCATTTCTGTAAGAGATTGTATCAGCAATTTTTCAGATTGAGAAGCTAAAAAAGGATCTACCGTTGTTTCCTCTGCAGAAGAATCATGGGTTTGTTTCTCTTCCTGATCGTTTGAGGGTAAAACCTCATTGTGTGCCCACTGTTCCCCTTGCAAAGCTGAAGTGGGGGAGGGGAACCTAGTACGCTTCCTATCCATTTGAATGAAGGATGCGATTAAAGCCTCTAATCTTTCTTCCAGACCCTGAAGGGAGGAAGAAAGGGCATCTTTAGTCACGTATACAGGTGCTGAGATGTGAGAGGCCGCTGCACCAATTTGCTCCAATGGCTCACCCTGAGTTGCCATAATTGGTAATTCAGGCAAGGATGACAGCATGGAAACACAGCTGGAAATTCCAATGCCTGGGGGTGAAACATTTACTCTTTTGGCTTTTGTGGTGTCTTTTTTGGCAGGCATAGTCCCAAGTACAAAAACAGGGGTGCTATACACATTGCACTAAATCGCTGAAAATAGTCATGACTTTTAAAGCTGCTATAAAGTTCAACCTAGTGCTGGAAAAGAGTGTCCTTCCTGTATCAGGAATGCCAGTTTTGCAACTGATACATGTCCCACAGCTTGTGTGTCCCTGTGTGCAGGCAGCTTGTTTCCTCCTCATCAGCAGAGGAGAGACCTACACAGCTGTATTTAATCTGTTATTAGCCTGCTGTTTCACGTCGCCTGCGTTAGGCCCCACCCCCTTTTTTATTTAAAATGTTTCCCGTGCCTGAGTGCGGCGTTTATCGGGTCCCAGACCCAACATGAGGGGGTGGGCGGCAGAGCCTCCTGCAGTGAGGCACAGACCTGTGTAAAAATACTGCCTACAGTAACAAACTATAGCGGTAAAATAGAGGGAAGTAAAAAAAAATTTTTTGCAGATTTGTTTTTACCTTGCAAAATCTCCTTCCACACACTGTGCAGCCAGACATGGAACTGAGCAAACAGTGAGACAACATAGTAAGGTATGTGCATAGACTCCATCTAGTGGAGATTTTAAGGCATGACAAAATTTTTTCCTTAAATGAAAGAAAATGCATAGATGTTTTTATTATCTAATCTTATTTCTTCCCTTACCTTGTCCTCGCCGCAGGATTTTGCTGAACAGAAAATCCAACTCTTTCACCCATCACGGTGGGCAACGTTTAGCAAACCTTCAAGGACTGGGTCTGTAAAACGGGGGTCCAACTGCCTTGGGCCATGTACAAGCACCCCATCAGGAAGCTTGAGGTAATGTAACAAGACTTAAGCCCTGGGTTCCTGGGGTCCAGCCCTACAAAGAGAGGCATTACAGGCAAAACCTCGTGGTACCATCCATCTTAGGCCTCACTGGCACTTCTGGATGGATCTGGCTTCTTTTTATGGAGGAATTTAAATCCAGCATGGATCCCTCCTGGAGCTCCTCAGAGCACTTCTTCACTCGCGACCAACACCTTAGACACTGGCGAAAAAACTGATGTGCTCCTGGAAGGAGGAGGGGTTATATATATATATATATAGAATAAACTTCCTTTGATTGGGTTTACCAGTGTCAACACCTGAAGGTGGCCCATAACCCATTAATTAGTTAAGGCACTGTGTCCCATGATGTACGATAAAGAAATACATTTTTTTTTGTGTATGGTAACCTTTACACCATGGCCCCCTTTACCTGCTCGCTCTCTCTCTCCCCTATGGAAAGTACTGCCACAATAAACTGAACACAATTTGCATGAAAATGTACTAATAACAGTAATACCATCAGTGTGAGTTGTGCATGCACAAGAATAATTTGACATGCCATCTCTGTCTGAGGAACAGTAATGCAAATATACACTCTGTTCATTTGCAACTGTGCATCCTCTTGCTTATCTAAAATATAAATGGCTCAGCAAGCTGTCAGCTAGACTGTACTGTAGTAGTGGAAAGGTTCCTACTGTGAGAAAAGGGCCTGACCATTTTTAGGGATGCGCTTAGGCATGTTTGGATATATGTTTGAACCATCCTTAACTATCCCCGCCAGGAAGCTGTCAAAGCTGACAGCCAATCATAGGCAATGAAGGCATCTCACCCCGCATGTATACAAGGGATGTGGAGCAGGGAATGCCTCCACTGCCCGTGATTGGCAGCCAGGTTTCACAGCATCTTGGTGGGATAGCTCAGGTGGGTTCACACTCTTGGACACCTGAGCTCATCCCTAATCATCATCATGGTAAGGCAGTCGAAATCAGTGCAGCAGTAGCATAACCAATATCTTTTAATTTAAAGTTATAGCACACTTTAAAACGCAGTTACTAAATACTGCTGGACTCAAGATAGAGCCGGTATTCAATTCTGGAACAGGAAAGCACTCGTCAAATGATAGAGGTGCAGAGGAGCCTCATCTCAGGAAGTGAGGGTAGCCAGAGAGCAGCAATATTGACCCATACAGTGCCATGCACGGCTTTTTTTGCAAAATGCTTATAGCCCCAATGTACACAGAGGGAAGCAGAAAAAAAGCCCATGACCCCTGAGGAATATATATATTAATATATATACACATGCTGACACTGGGACAGCACTTTTGCAAGTAATCATTAATGCATATTTTTTTCTAGCAATGAAATGCAGGTGGAGGGTGTAGGTCTGCTATAAATACCATGCTTACAAAGGGAAGTGGGCTACGAAACTCAAGTTAAAGTGAAAGCATTTTACAGATTGACATTTGAACACAATCATCGTCGTTTCTTTCTTGCACAGCAAACTTACATACCTGTACAAAAAATGTTCGTGAGCTTGTTACAATTTCAAATAAATTGTCCCTCATCATGATGTCACTATAGAGAGAAGAAAACCATAATACAGCTTTTACATGGATGTACATTTAGGTTGTGCATATTTTAAGACAAGTGGCTGAACCTGGATTTAAGGTAAGGTCACATATACAGCAGCCTAGAAAGGAAAGGTTTTAGAGGGACGGCAGATTGAACCTGTCCGTTTTCTACAAACCTGGAAATTACAGCATGCAGGGAAGTTTGCGTTTGATGGCACAATCCTCCTTCAGGTTTACTTTTACACAAAATGGAGGCTAGACTGTCTGAGCTGGTGCTATGTAGAACAAGGCTAAGATCAGAAACAATCATCTGCACACTGGATCGAAAACTGAGAAGCCAAACGCATCTATTACAACTTTAAAAGAGGTGTCAGGACTCTGCTAGTAGCCCAGTTCCAGGATATCAACAGCCTAGAATTTAACCAATTACCCCCTATAGACCACAGTAACATTTGCATTTCTCTTATGGGCCAGTTTATTCAACAACATTGTCATATTTGTTCTTAGACAAACAAGGCTTTCTTTAGGCGATTTTACTGGCGTTTGTCATACAAAGAGGATTTTATTTTCGATGCAATACAAATATATATATATATATATATATATATATATATATATATATATATATATATATAATATTGCCCTGTATTTGGTTCCATCCACCTTCCCATCAACTCTAACCAGCTTCCCTGTCCCTGCTGAACAAAAGTATCCACACAACATGATGCTGCCACCACCATGTTTCACAGTGGGGATGGTGTGTTCAGGGTGATATGCAGTGTTAGTTTTCCGCCACACATAGCATTTTGCTTTTAGGCCAAAGAATTCAATTTTGGTCTCATCTGACCAGAGCCACCTTCTTCCACATGTTTGCTATGTCCCCCACATTGCAAAATGTATTCAAAAGAAGGAAAAATGGACTTATACGGCTATAAAAATGCACTAACTGCGGTATAAATGTCACTGGCAGGGAAGGGGTTAACACTAGGGGGCAATCAAGGGGTTAACTGTGTTCCCTAGGTGTGTTCTAACTGTAGGGGGGATGTCTCCTCTCCCCTGAAAGAACCGGGATTTGTGCGTTTACACACACAGATCCCAGTTCTCGCTCTGTCACGAGCAATCGCGGGTGCCCAGCACTCATCTCCGCCGGGCACTAGCATCGGCTCCGGGCACATGCTGCGGGCGTGTGCGCCTCCGCTGGTGCTCACTTCCGATAGCGCGTGCGTGCCCCTAGTGGCCAAAAGGCGAAGCGACATAAGGTAATGTAATTTCGCCGAGCCATGCATTCTGCCGCAGTACACCACCTAACACAACCAACTATTACCACAGTGGAACAGATCGATCAATAATGATTCAAAATGAGATGGTGTCAAATAGAAGGAGCAGCTAGTTGGTGGTAGAGACGTAGTGAAGAAAACTCTACATGTTACACGCCCTTAAGCGCTTCTTCGGGAGCTTGCAGTGGTGCACAGTATGCGAAACAACATACGCTGGCAAACCTGGCAGGATTATCCACCAATCAGTGGTTTCTCATGCCTTAAGCAATATAAAGCTCAAAGTGGAGTGGGGGTAGTAACCATATCCTAAACAGCCAAACTAGGGAACTTTGAACCAGGCACTAGTACCATACACATGGAAAGGGGGAAGCCTAATATGGCTATTCCTATGTAAAGTTCACTTTAAGTGTAGGGGGCCAGTAGAGGTCCAACAGTGTTAAGGCCAGAGCCAGTAAATGTAACGAAGACCCACCGTCCATATCTCTCCATGTCCCCCACATGGCTTCCTGCAAATGGGACTTCTTATGGCTTTCTTTCAACAATGGGTTTCTTCTTGCCACTCTTCCATAAAGGCCAGATTTGCGGACTGCACAATTAATAGTTGTCCTGTGGACAGATTCTCCCACCTGAGCTGTAGATCTCTGCAGCTCCTCCAGAGTTACCATGGACCTCTTGGCTGCTTCTCTAATTGCTCTCCTTGCCTGGCCTTGTCAGTTTTTAGTGGACGGTCATGTCTTGGTAGGTTTATGGTTGTGCCATACTCTTTCTATTTTTGGATGATGGATTGAACAGTGCTCTGTGAGAAGTTCAAAGCTTGGGATATTTTTTTATAACCTAACCCTGCTTTAAACTTCTCCACAACGTTATCCCTGACCTGTCTCTGGTGTGTTCCTTGGCCTTTGTGATGCGGTTTGTTCACTAAGGTTCTTTAATAAACTTCTGAGGGCTTCACAGAACCGCTGTATTTATACTGAGATTATATTACACAAAGGTGGACTGTTTACTAATTAGGTGACTTCTGAAGGCAATTGGTTCCACTAGATTTTAGTTACGGGCATCAGAGTAAAGGGGGCTGAATACAAATGCACGCCACACTTCAGATATTTGCAAAATGTGCTGAAAACCATTTATCATTTTCCTTCCACTTCATAATTATGTGCCACTTTGTGTTGGTCTATCATATAAAATCCCATTAAAATACATTTACGTATTTGGTTGTAAAATGACAAAATGTGGAAAATGTCAAGGGGTGTGAATACTTTTTCAAGGCACTGTATCTGTGTGCATTATGGGAATAAGTTAGGAGCTGAATAAAGGGTTAGTTCATCTTTACAGAAAAACTGCCTATGCAGGTAAGGGAGCCTGTAGATAAAAAAAAACTGCAGTTTTGACCAAAGTTGAATAACGTCCTCGTTATAGGTAGACCATTTCCGTATCACAGAAGCCTGGTTGAAAACGCTCAGAGTTTGCATAATCCAGTCCTGCCTTGTTGCTAGGACATTGCTAAGGGTCACTCTGAGTTGTTACTGTTTACCTCCATCCTCACAGCTCTTTCTCTGATTCAAACCCCCCCATATGCACTCTCTCTCCCCTGACAATATAGCGATCAGCTCAACGTTTGAGAGTGTGCTCCTGTGATGAACAGTAACGGCTAGGAATAACCTTTAGCAATGTACTAGGAACAAGGCAGGAAGGGGGACATTTTTCAGTAAGACTTCATTAGGTACGCAAATGACCTACACCTATAGCAAGGCCATTATTTCTTATTGGTCAAAGCTGCAGTTTGTTTAGGTGTTTATTACAGGTACTTATATAGTGCCATCAATTACAATTACACAGATGTCTATCAAGTAGCAGCTCAAATAGTGCTGACCTTGCTCCTTGCCACTTTGAAATCACGCTACTATAAGTGAAGTAGTGCGATTTCAAAGTAGATCAATGGTTTCTGGACTTTCCTGCTGATGGTCTGGTATAACCGGCCTTCAGAGACTACTGAAGTTGCAGAGACGAAGCGGTGCGGTGGATTGTGTTGCACCATGCTGTGTTAAAAAAAAAAAAGTACTGCATTCTGTACATATTTCAGCACACGCCACTGCAGCATGATAGGGAACAAGGCTGTTGCCTTGCCCCGAGTTGGGTTTGCAATGGGCAAGACTTCCTAGTACAGTCCCAGCACACCTGGTATGAACAGGCCCCAAAAGTGCAGAGCTATAGTCCTTATCATGGCTTACCTATGCAGTAGATCAGTGACCAGGAACAGCAGCTAGCAAAATAAAAAAAGTCTGAATCTGTACTGCATTCTTCCTCTGAGTCAATGACCAACTAGATGTGAAGCCAGAATTACAGGGCTCACAGGTTTACTTTACATAGGAAGGCGGGCCTCCCAATCACCGCTGCTGTGACTGTTTGCATCTTATGCATATTGAAATAGTATGATGTCAGTACTATGTTCAGCAATCTTCAATGAAATGAAAGCAAGCTCACCCCTGTTTGCACTCCTGTACTTTCTGCACCTCTCTCAGTTGTATCACTCGCAGTGGCTCCCTGTCCTACGACACATTGGTAAAGTAAAAGCAGATAAGTAAATTCCATAACCAAGACAGCATTGATAATGAAAGAGTAGAAAAAACACAAAGCCTACCGATTCAGATTTGAAGTATCCTATTGTATTCTCATCTAGGAGAAAGAATCTTCTTTTCCAGTTCTTCATCTTCAGGGTAAAAGAGATTAAAAAAAAAGGTATGTCATTTCCTACTTTAATCTGCTATACATTTATACAAGATAAAAGGAAAAAGCTCAAAAAATATATATATTAGAGCTGCCATCGCTGAGTTTCCTCTGAAAAATGGGATTTTTCACTTACCATAAAATCCATTTCTCTGGGTTCATTGACAGACACAGCGCTCCATTATTCAGAACCATAGGGTTATATCGCCCCTTACAAGATTAGGACACTAGGCAGAAAAAAAAAAGACTTGGCTATGTCTATGGACAGTCCTAGGTGATATACACACACCCCTCTCTGCTATAGGCCTTCAGTTTACTAACAAGCAGTGTCGGAAGCATCAAAACTCCTTAGAGGGGTGGGTTCTGTGTCTGTCAATGAACTCAGAGAAATGGATTTTACGGAAAGTCAAAATCCCATTTTATCTTTCGTTCATTGACGGACACAGCGCTCCATTATTCAGAACCATAGGGACGTATCAAAGCAGTGCCAAACATGAGGGGTGGGACAACGAAAAATCCCAAGGCTAGCACAAGAGCCAACCAGGTAACAGGAGCTCAACACAAACAAACTGGAACCCAACCTGAATTCCCTTCAAGGAGGGAATAGACCCTCTAAACAGCAGCCTGCAACACCTTATGGCCAAAAAAAGCATCCTCATATGCCAGTACATCCACGTTGCAGAATTTTGTGAAAGTGTACACCGACATCGACCAAGTGGCCGCCCTGGAAATCAGCGCAGCTGATGCCTGATGATGGAAGGCCCAAGAAGCAACGTGCAGCCAAGTAGAATACGCCTTAACGGGGAAAGGAGGAACCCAACCCCTGATAGAATAGACCCGTCCGTGATCACAAACATTGAGTCTGATCTCCGAAAAGGCCCTGTGACTGCCAAATACACCCAAATCGCCCAAACACATCCAGGGCATGCAAGGTAAAACCCTTAGGACATTTTGACCTGGGACACAGGGAAGGCAATACAATGTCCTTAGTCAAAAGGAATCAGAGGCAGGAACCACAGAAAAGGGCGAAGAACCACTTCATCTTTGTGGATCACCAGGTAAGAAGTATGACATGGTAACGCCTACAGTTCCGACACTCTGCGAGCAGAGGTGATAGCAACCAAAAAAGCCACCTTCTGGGACAGAGCAAGCAGAGGAACCTCCTGAATATTTCCAACGGGAGGCTCCTATAGAACCGAACACATCAAGAGTAGATCCCGCGGCGGTAGAAGTGACCGCAGCGGTGAGGCAGATGTCAAACCCCTTAAGAGTACGCACCAGGAAGTGCAAAACCAGGGGACGCCGAAGAAAACCCCCAAGGCTGACATCTGGCCTTGGTACTCAAGGCCAAGTTCTGCTCAACCCCCTGTGAAGGAAGGTCGAAATCTGAGCCGAGTAAGAACAAGGGTAAATGGCAAGCGCCTCACACCAGGATATGTATGCTATTCATGTCCAGAGTAAATCTTCCCAGAGGAAGGCTTCCTAGCTTTCAGCAGCGTCGTTAACTTCTGCACCTGGCTCATACTATACCAGCCCCTCAGGGCCACCAGATCGTCTGCCGTGTCCACCAGAGGAGCCCATGACCTTGCCAGAAACCTCAATAACGTTCTGTTAAGCCAACAGGTCTACCATGGGAGTGACTCATCGGAGACATATCTGATGAAACATGTCCTGGTAAAGAGACCACTTCCTGGACAAACACTAGCTGACTGAGGCAACCGCCTGCCATTTTTGACAATTTTTCACTCCTAGAATGCATACGGCAGCGAGGGCTGGAACAAGGCGTTCTGTCCACCAGAGGATGCTGGGTTCTGTCAGGGCTGCCAACACTCTTCGCTCCGCTGTGGGGATGGACATAGACCACCGCCGTGGCTTCATACGACTGGATCCGTACCAGGAGCCCCCAAAGTCGACGTCCACAATCCATACATAGTCTGATCACACTAAGTCCCAGGATATCGATCGGCAGTTCGGATTCCTCCAGCGTCCAACGACCCTGAGCAGAACCCAGTCCCAGGACACTTCCCCACCCGGACAGACTGGCATTGGTGGTGACCACTGTCCAATACAAGGAGAGAAAGGATGTGCCCTGCCGAAATCCCGGAGAGCGAAGCCACCAGACCAGGGACCCCCGGTTTTCTGGCTCAGCTGAATCTGATTGCCCAGAGACCTTGGGCACTTTATGCCAGGATCTCATGTGAAAGGAGCTTGTATGGAACTGCGCAAATGGAACCGCCTCGAAGGTAGATACCATCAGGCCCAACACCCACATGCAGGACCGCAGGGAGGCCCACTTGCGAAACATCAATAGTTGAAACGCAGCATGCAACTTCTGGAGTTTGTCCAGAGGAAGAAATACTCTGGTCAGAGATGAAAAGCCCAGATAATCCAATTTTCTGGACGGAGCCTGAGCAGACTTCAGGTAGTATAGAAGCCAATTGAAAACTGAGGTCTGTATAGCGAGCTATGTCGCCCCCAGGGTAGCCGAGGCCTTTGCTCGCAGAAGAAGATCGTCCAAGCAGCCCAGGACCGCAATCCCCCGCTGACCTAACCACGCCAGAAATGGGGCCAACACCTTTGTGAGTATGCGAGGGGTGGAGGCAAGACCAAAAGTCAACACCGCGAGCTGAAAATGCTTTTTTCCCCCACAGTAAAATGGAGGAAGTGTTGGTGTTGGGCACATATAGGAGTGCGTAATCAGCATCCGTGATGTCGACAGAAGCCCGAGAGTCCCCATGATGAAGGGACACCACCACCGTGCGGATGGACTCCATTCTGACCTTCTGTACCCACTGGAACCGGGACAAGCATACCATGAAGCAACAGGGCTTGCACAGCCCCAAGGAGAACTACCAACAGTCCGGTGACAGATGCCAATTAGGAGGAAAAAACCCTTTTCGGGGTTCAAGGCCGGAACACTAGGACATAGGTGAGGGCACACCTTTATGCTGAAGGGGCCTTGTCCGTGGGTCTAGGGAGCCCAGCTCTTGGCTCGCCAGACCAGGTCCATTGCGTGCCGAGAAGGACTGCATCCACTACGAGGCTCTTTTCCCCGTTTCAGACTGTGGAAGACATGTACACTTCCCTCCTGTGAGACTCGTAACAATGTCATCGAGGGTAGCCCCAGACATTGCCTTGAAATGGTAACCCAGTCAGAGCTTTTTTAAAAGCCCAGTGCGCAGACCAACACTTAAGCCCCAATACATGTCTAAGCACCACTGCAAAAACAAAAACAAAAAGCTTAGCAACCAAGGGAACTGCGTCCAAGAGGCATCGCATACAAACTGCAGCCCCTAGACCAATTGGTCCGCCAACTCAGCGAAAGCAGAGGGAATCTTCCTCCCCCTCCAGGTATGTCAGCCGGAGCTGGAGACTCCTGTACCACAATCATGGTCGCCTTGTGCAACCTAGAGACAGGGGGGTCCACTACTGGTGGAACAGTTCACTCTTTAAGGAGGGACCCCACAAGGGGTACCTCACAGCGAAGCGTCTCTGGAACCACAAAGGGACGCTTTGGACACTCCCAGTCTATACGAACAAATATTCCAAAATAGGAGGGAGAAGGGAACACTTTTGCAGCGCGAGATATTTTATGGGTTTCCTGCACAGATGTAATAAGGGAGACAACCAGCACCTTCTTGTGCGCCACTGCAGTTGTGGAGGAACAACCTCACTAACTGACAGGACAGGGAGTGTGGCCACCAACCCCGCAAGGTGGGCCACATCCACTACGGCAGAGCCAGACATAGGATCAGTCGAGACCGATGAGGCAGGGGAGGGCGGGGGTGGGGGCGCCATTTACTAGCCTATATGCCTAAGCGCCACCTGTGAAAACACGAAGAACACAGGGGGCCGCCGAATGAAATCTCCTCCGCTCTGGGACGTCGACCGAGGCCCCGCACAGGGGGCGCTGACCAAGGCTTCTCACAAGGGGCACCGGCCGAGACCCTGCACTGGGGCGTCTACTGATACTCCACGTAGGGGGTACCGTTGGACCCCTAACAGGAGCACTGGATGAGACCCTGCACATTGGGCACCACTGAACCCCCTCACGGGGGGTGCCTACGGAGGGCCCACTCAAACAACCCCCCCCAAAAGGGGGTCACCCTCGGAGCACTCACAGCGCCGTTCCCCTGGAAGAAGGCGTCCGTCGTGGCTGTGCGGACCAGCAGGCCGCGGCCTAGTAGGCAGCAAAAGCTGCGGCCTAAGTTTTCGGCCACCCGTTGCGAGTGCACAGGTCCGTGGGTGGTCCGGAGCAGGCTAGAGCCGAGGAAGAAGGGTGGATGCCCGCAACGGAAACTGGCGGCCTTGTCGCACACTCTAGGGCCGCCCTACACGTCTCCCAGTCGGTAGGCCGCAAAAGCCATGGTCTAAATTTTCGGCCGCCCACCGCGAGTGCTCGGTAGGCCGCAAAGCCGCAGCCTAAATTAGTGGAGGGCCACCGCAGGGGGTGCGGATCTGCAGATGCCTGGTCACCCACCCACTCAACCATCCAGCAGGTGCCAAGGTATACCCCCCCATAGTGACAACCCTGGAGGGGAGGGGGGTGGACAGATTATCCGAAGCACCTAAGCCAGAGACCTGGGCCTGGCCCAGGGACGGGGGGGTGTGTGGAGAACCCCAGAGGGACCGACCACCCCGGGGAGTACCCGCGCCCCGCCCCACTCCAGGGAAAGAGAGGAGGGGGCCCCTTACTTAACGCTCCAGCGAGTGCCCGGGTAACGCTCCCAGACAGATCCTCCTCGCCACCGAAGTGGGGGGACTGTAAGCCATGAGGAACGCTGCGACTCAGGCCGAGACCTGTTCGTATGTGACCTCGCGAGACGTTTAACTCGCAGGGCCAGCCCCCATCCAGTGGGGCAATGTCGCGGCCAACCTAGCGCGTAGCTGCGGTCTGCACACGCTCGCTAGCCAGACTAGGGAGACCACTGGATCTTAATGTCCAGCGCACCGCCCAGTCCGGCAGTTGATTGTAGATCTCACAAGAAAAAATCCAAGAGAAAAAAAAAGTAGTTTGAAAAGCAAAAACAAAAAATTGCCAGGACGAGAGATCCCAGCAGGGAACTAGGTCCTTACTCCTGACTAGGCAGAAACAAAACTGAAGGTCTATAACAGAGAGGGGATTTATATCACCCAGGACTGCCCATAGGCGTAGCCAAGTCTTTTTCCTGCCTAGTGTCCTACTCAAGTAGGGGGCGATATAACCCTATGCTTCTTAATAATGGAGCGCTGTGTCCCTCAATGAATGAAGGAGAAATGTTAGTGGCCTGGTTGTATCCAGTTTCAGTGACCAACTCAGAAGAGGCATGCAGCTAGCATAGCCATAGTTGAGTCAAAACTCCAGATCTGCATACTTCGCCCAAGTTATTAACTTGGAACAGGGGTCTCAAACTGGCAGCCCTCCAGCTATTGCGAAACTACAAGTCCCATGAGGCATTGCAAGGCTGACAGTTATAGGCATGACCTCCACAGGCAGGGGCATGATGGGACTTATAGTTTTGCAACAGCTGGAGGGCCACCAATTTGAGACCCCTGACTTAGAAGGTTAAGAAGATACTGTATCTGCATGATAACCATGGAACTAGTATTTCCAGATAGATAGGTCAACGATGGCAAGCCTACCTGGTTTCTCAGTACAGGATACAAAATATACATTTAAACAACAATTATACATTTTTCAATAGTACATAGATGTCAAATGCACTCTTTCATTGCAATTGTCTCTCCCGCAGTTCTACTGCTATGGAGAAGAGCACTGGCACACATGCAGGACTTTTGGGGGGGTAGATAGAAACAGCAGCAAGGATGTAGCTCATCAGAGGTCAACACTGTTTTTGAAATCATTAAGTATATGTACTTATTTAGTAAACTGAGTAAGCAGGAGTTGGCTAAGGCAAAATTTATAAGGCAAACAAAATAAATCTGTGCTTTGCCAATTTAGGGCAAAGCAACAGGTTTTCTTTAACTCCACTTCCCCCCAGCATATACTTTCTTGTCCTTTCCTCGCCCACTCTACATTCTGTGCCAATTCTTAAATGGGTATAGAAAAGTGTGACTCCATGACATGTGATAGTGCTGTGTCAATCTGGGGAGAATTACTCTGCCGTCGGCCACAGATTCACCTCAATGCCACACAGAGAACTAATTTTACTGGTAAATAGTTACATCTTCAGCACGATATATAAAATTAAGTGACAGCAAATAAGTAAAAAGGTACCATCCCTACCATTGTATTATTACATGGTGTGAATGCTGTCAGCAGGTTTGAATAATTACAGACCCCCAGTATGACATCACATCAGAATACGCAAATGTTCACCTGTCAGACCCTAGAATAGCTTACAAGCAGATACAGAAGGAAAGAGCACTGCCAAGACCACCTTTTCCCTACCACTAGATAGCACCAAAAAATATTGATGCGGCTATAGATGAACAGCATTTTCCTGTAACCTAAGAAAGATGTATCCACCCAGTGGCGGCCCGAGCGCCGCCCCCCCTATCCATGCGCCCAGGCCCCTTTCAGGATGCCGGGTGCATGGATTCCTATAGCGGGGATGGGAGGGAGTGGTTTCTTTTGAAGCACCTGATTAGAGCCAGAGGCTTTAATAGGGTTCAAAAAGAGAGTGTGCCCAGAACCCACCCAATTTTGTGACCCTAGCGAATGAATTTTCAAACTAAAGTTATTTAGCCTAATCAGGAGGCAGGTCAGTGAGACCTGTTTCCCGATTGGCCAAAGCGCCAGGATGCCTGGCGCTTAGGAAAACAAGACACGTGATGGAGCGACACCTCTGCCAGCGCTGCTGCCCACACACGACACACAGGGCTCGGACGAGACTGCCCGCAGCCCCGCACACAGGAGACACCACCACAGCCTGGTAAGAGCCAGGGGGCGGTATGGAGTGTCCCTGGATGCTGCCAGTGCCGTGCCGCGTGTGTGTGTGTGTGTGTGTGTGTGTGGGGGGGGGGGGGGTGCTGGTCGTTTGACACGTCCCCCCCCCCCCCCCCCCCCAAACCCACAAGCCGCCACTGTATCCACCCACTACAAAATATGCCAATGACAAAAAACAGCCAATACCATCTTGTTCCTGATCAAAACTTCTGTGCATCATTCCATGGTACTTTACCCGAAGGGTTCACTAAAATGCTGCACCTCCAAGCTGAAGCTTGCTCTTTTAGGAAAATTGCAATTTAGTTTGTAAGCATCAACGTGAGCATTGGTTATTTAATTTGAATGCCTTGACTGTATGTCTTGGGCAATAAACTGAGTGCACTGGGCTGCGTGAAAATTTAAAGGGATATTTTCAAATAACCACTACAAAAACAAAAGAAACCTCTGCAAAATCTTGTTAGATCAGCATCTGCAGACAGCTAAGACCACCTTAAAGCGGCTGACTTTTAAAATATGGACACTTACCTGTCCTGGGAGCCCGCAATGTCCTCACCCACATTAGATGGGTATCTTGCTCCCCCCTGAAAGGTACCAAATGTGGCACTATCAGAGGACTCACTCTCAGCTCCCTTGTCAGAACGGGGATCCACCGTGTTAACACTAGCAGATCCCTGCTCTGCTTCTGTGTGGCGCGATCGCGGGTGGCCGGCCTTCCACGTGCACGGGCTCTGGGGCCATGGGCGCGTGCCTGCTATATCTATTACACAAAGCGACGTACAGCAGCGACAGCTGGTCTTTAAGTGGTTAATCACCACTGTGTTTTTTTATTTTTTGCTAAACAAAAAAAGACCAAAAATTTGGAAAAATAAATTCTTCTTTTCTGTTATAAAATTTTGCAAACAGCTAATTTTTCTCCTTCACTGATATGTGCTGATGAGGCTGCACTGATGGGCAATGTTGGGGCTGCAATGATGATGATCAGGACACTGATGATCAGTGCAGATGTCCCCTTTCACACTAGCCGCTTACCGACTCTCTCCTCACACTGATAGTGTAAGAAAAGGAATGCCAATAACTGGTAAGCATGTTCATATCGTGATCAGCTGTTATTGATCACGTGGTAAAGAGCTACTGTGATTGGCTCTTTACCCCGATCTGTGATCAGCTGTGTCCGAAAACACAGCGATAACAGAGTGTGCTGGGTGCTTGCCACAGCTGGTGCGCAGTTCTGGGAGGACGTCAATAGACGCCCTCCCAGAACTGGATGATTGCGCTATAGCCAAATGACGGCTACAGCGCTGTCGGCAAGTGGTTAAGGAGGATAATTGAACATCATGTTATTATGATGAGAGCACACCTGAAGATTGAAGATGCAGTCTTATCCATGATATTAAATGATGCATATTGTACCGTATCACTAAAGACAACTTGTGATGTCATGTATGGTGAAACACCAGTCCAAAGAGGTGAAGTATCTAAACAAAAACTTTCATCTTTCACTACAGTTGTAAAATAGCAATGAAAAGTAAACATTTAAACAAGTTTCATCCTGTAAGCCATGTTATAACAGTGAAAATTTTGTTTATCATTATTGTCATATTAGCATCTTACCACAGCCCCCTGTTTAACACAGTATCCGGCTTTAATCACTCCGCCCTCAGATAACCGATAAGGGGGAGATGGGAGCTGGCTTTGGCTGCGTTTTAGGTTGCCTTTGTCACCAGTGTTGGCACATTCACTGAGTTCTTGCTGTACATGGAAACAAAAAGACAGATATATACATTTCATACATTTAACTGAAATTAAGCTTTAATACTTCATTACATTTACTGTATGTGTTTGAGGAACATCATGCAGCAAAATCTATTTAATAATTTACAATATCATATTAAACTGTCAGTATGGTGTTCATTCTATTCACTTATGAACTTTACGATTAATATTTCTTCTACAATAGTTACTACATAACCTGGATGTTCTTGGATAATTATTGTGCTGTAGGAGAAAACCTTATCCACTAGGAGAATACCAGAGTATTGCATGGTTATGCAAGATGCTGTGGTAGGCTTTTTAGTTCAGGTTGATAGTCGTATTGCGCAATTCTTTAGCTCTGGAAACAGCAAAAAAGCTCCAGACCATTATAAATCTTCCTCATGTTTGAAAGTTGTTGTTACACGTTGAAGAACCATTCACCTAAACTATACATTTAAAATACTTTTCTACCGGTCCAGAACACCTTCCAGCCCTATGTAGTCCACTGGTGGTGATTGCTGGCCCAAGCAACCTACTGTTTTAAACCTTGCCAACCCAGCAATGGCTCTCTTAATTGATCTATAAAACCTTCAGCTTCAAGTCTTCCATTAACAGTTGAAGGTGACAATTACTCGATCACTGTTAAAGTGGCCTGTTAGCAAAGGGTAACAAAGTGGTATTAAAGGCTTAATTTTTATTTATTTTTTTCTTTTAACAACTTCCTGACCACCCACCATACCTATACTGCTGCAGGGTGGCCCGTCTGCGCGAAACAACGTACATGTACGTTGTGCGCGCCCGCAGTGATCGGATTAGTTAAAGAAACGATCAGTCTTCAGGTACAGGCCAATGATTTCTGGCCTGGACCTGCTGATCGTTTCTGGCGAATGAGATCCTCCTGTGCCTGTGTAATGTAAACACAGGCACAGGAAGTGATGCAATCTCCCCTTCTGGAGCCCTTTCGGCTCCAGCGTGCGAGGAGAGATAATCCAACTGTGAGTACGCCAACACTACACCAGGACACGTAGGCACATATTTCACCACCTAATCACCCCCCCCCCCCCCCCCCCAGTTAAACCTTTCACTCCCTGTCACAGTGTCACCAAGGTGCAGTGTTCAGATTTTTTACTGATCACTGTATTGGTGTCACTTGTGACACTAAACAGCGTTAGGGCAGTTAGTGGTAGTTCGCATTAGTCCCAGGTAGGTTTAGGGCAGTGATGGCAAACCTTGGCACCCCAGATGTTTTGGAACTACATTTCCCATGATGCTCAACTACACTGCAGAGTGCATGAGAATCATGGGAAATGTAGTTCCAAAATATTTGGGGTGCCAAGGTTCGCCATCACTGGTTTAGGGTAACTCCTCAAAAAAAAAATATACCCCAGTAAAGGTTTAACCCCTTGATCATTCCCAGTAAACGCTTTCACTCACTGTCATTAGTATAGTGTACAGATTTTTATTCCGATCACTGTATTAGTGTCACGGGTGACGCTAGTTAATGTCAGTCTTATATAGGTTCAGAGTCCCACCACATATCCCTAATAAAGTTTTAACCCCCTGATCACCCCCCAGTTAACCGTTTCACTCACTGTCACAGTGTCATTAGTATAGTGTACGGATCTTTTTTCTGATCACTGTATTAGTATCATGGGTGACATCAGGTGTCATTGTCAGTGTTAGCGTCAATCTCAGACAGTGTCAGATTTTAACCCTTTGATTGCCAGGAACGCTAACACACACTATATACCTCTATTACTATTATAGTGTCTGAACGGATCAATAGCTATACTTGCATCCCCAATAGTATAGAGTGGCCAAAAAAACACTAGCAGTTTATTTTGTAGTGGTTCAAACAGTCCTCAACGACCAGGTGCTTTTGTACCTGTGAGTCACACTAGGTACCTCTAAATTTAGTGGCCAAAATGTCAAAGGAAAAGTACACTAGTAAAGAGGCCTACAGGATGCTGAGCATGAAAGATGAGAGCGCAGGGGAAGCCTCACTGTCAGAATCGGAATCAAATTCAGGGTCACTATACTGTAGAGAGCAGCAGCAACCTGACAGATAGCTCTGATGACAGAGTAGAAGTCCCTGCTAAGGTCAGGCGTACCCGACTCCATTGTTCTGTTGCGAAGGTGCAGCATGGTTCTTGTATGCAGCAGAGTGCTAGTACTAGTGCCGCTCAACCTTCTGGTGAACTTGCAAGCACCAGTGACCTGGTACATCATGGTCATAGACAAACCAGCACTGCAGCAACACTTGGTGATGTGGTGAGTCCCATAAGTGCTGTTCAAGCTGCTGTGGTGGCTAGCACAAGTAGTGTCCCACAGCCACCAGGACCTGCAAGCGCAGCAGAAAGGGCACTATGGGCTCTACGCCCATAGTGCCCTTCCCGCTGCACTTGCAAGTCCTGATTGGGAGCCCACCACTTCTGCATCGCCCGTACTTCCCCCATTCACTGGAAAAAACGGAAATTCAGGTGGAAACAGTGGATTTTACTTCCCTTGCCTTTTATGAGCTGTCATTCGCGGAAGATCTGTACAGAACTATTGTGGACCAAAGCAATTTATATGCCGGTCAATTTATCGCCACAAATCCAAATTTGACCCTTGACAGAGAATTTGGCTGGAAACCTATAACGGTTCCCAAATTTAAGACCTTTCTGGGCCTATCCCTACTCATGGATATCACTAAAAAGAGTGAGTTGCGGTCATGTTGGTCCACTGACCCAATTCACCATATGCCTGAGTTCTCTGCTGACAAGGCCAGGAATAGATACGAGCAAATCTTGCTGTTCATGCACTTCAACGGCAATGAACTCTGTCATCCTCAGGGTGATCCTGAATATGATCGGCTCCACAAAATTCGGCCCCTCGTAAACCACTTCAACCAACAATTTGCAGCCTTGTTAATCCCTGATCAAGACGTCTGCGTTGATTAGTCCCCGAGTCAATTTTCTGGCCGCCATTTTTCAAACAGTTTCTCCTCAGCAAGTGTGCAAGATATGGGGTCAAGATGTATAAGCTCTGTTATAGGGCAACAGGCTATACATATGGTTTCCTGGTTTACGAGGGAAAAGCCCAGTGACTGTCCAGACTACATAGGGAGCAGCGGCAATATTGTTTGGGATATGATGTCACCCTTATTCCGAAAGGGGAACCATTAATACGTGGACACATTTTTATACAAGCGTGACACTTTTTAGACACCTCTTTCAATTAGGAATTGGCGCATGTGGCACTGTGCTATCTAATCGCCGGGGCTTTCCCCAACGGCTAGATACCCAACTTAGACGGGGGGAGAGCCTGAGGTCCAATGAATTCCTTGCAGCGGGATGGAAGGACAAAAACAGAACATTTTCGTTCTGTCTTCCATTCACGCAGACACAGCAGTCCAAATTACTACGGCAACTGGCGGTGAGAAGCCTCTCCGTGTCCATGAATACAACCTTAAAATTGCCGTACTTAATTGCCCGTACGGCCAGACACTGGTACAAAAAAAGTGTCTGTATACCTATTCTAATTGGCTCTGTTCAACACTAATGTACCAGGGGCAGGGGCGTAACTACCATCATAGAGACCCATGCGGGCGCTATGGGGCACGCAGCCGAGTGGGGCCCAGTGAGGATAAGAGCACCGCCGGCACAGTCTCCCAGCCAGGGGAAGAGAGGAAAGGAAGAGGCGAGCTGTCCGTATCAGCAGAGAGCTGAATTACCCGATGTAAGAGCTTTCATTAGAACTTCCAGTGTTCCCGGGGCTCACGTCACATAGCTCCACCTTTTGGCCCAGTGCCTTTGATAAACAGAACGCCGATCCAATGCGGGACATGTGACGTCATCAAAGGCGTCGGGCCAAGAGGTGGGGCTATGTGACGATGAGCCCCGGGAAGACAGGAAATTCAAATGAAAGCTATTACAGCGGGCAATCCCGCTCTCTGCTGATCCGGGTGGCTTGCCTCTTCCTCTGCATAGGTGGGGCTGTATGGGGCACAGGCAGGTCATGCTGTATGTGGCACAGGTCACGCTGTATGTGGCACAGGTCACGCTGTATGTGGCACAGGTCACGCTGTATGTGGCACAGGTCACGCTGTATGTGGCACAGGTCACGCTGTATGTGGCACAGGTCACGCTGCATTGACACTAGGGCAGCTGTGGGGGGGGGGGGGCTGTTTGCAGGGGGGCCCCATACAACATTTTGCTATGGGGCCCTGCTATTACTAGTTACGCCCCTGACCAAGGGTCACCAACCCCCGGGCCGCGGCCCACTACCGGGCCGCAACCTGTTTACAGGTGGGCCGCGAAGTCTCCACAATAAGATGTGCGGCGGCTGCGGGCGAGCAGAGATCACCGCCAACACCGCACTTCCACCCACACAGCCCAGCCGCTACACCGTTGGGTGAAGCAGGGGAGCAGAGAGAGGACATCATCTCCAACCGCCCGCCCGCATCACCGCTGTTCCGCCCACATAGCACTGTTGGAGGTGAAGCGGGGGAGCAGAGAGATGACATCTCTCACCGCCTGCCCCGAATCACCGCTGTTCTCTCTCATGCGGAACCCACCACTCAACTGCACTGCCTCTGTGCTTAGTGACAATTTGCGTCTAGAAGGCAGGAGACAGTGGCATGTGCAATCTGCATCTGGTGGCATGTGGCAATCTGCATCTGGTGGCATGTGGCAAGTGACTGTGGCAATCTGCATCTGGTGGCATGTGGCAATCTGCATCTGGTGGCATGTGGCAATCTGCATCTGGTGGCAGGTGGCAAGCGACTGTGGCAATCTGCATCTGGTGGAATGTGGCAAGCGACTGTGGCAATCTGCATCTGGTGGCAATCTGCATCTGGTGGCATGTGACTGTGGCAATTTGCATCTGGTGGCATGTGACTGTGGCAATCTGCATCTGGTGGCATGTGACTGTGGCAATCTGCATCTGGTGGCATGTGACTGTGGCAATCTGCATCTGGTGGCAATCTACATCTGGTGGCATGTGGCAAGTGACTGTTGCAATCTGCATCTGGTGGCATGTGACTGTGGCAATCTGCATTTGGTGGCATGTGGCAATCTGCATCGGGTGGCAATCTGCATCTGGTGGCAAGTGACCGTGGCAATCTGCATCGGGTGGCATGTGGCAAGTGACTGTGGCAATCTGCATCTGGTGGCATGTGGCAATCTGCATCTGGTGGCATGTGACTGTGGCAAGTGACAATCTGGTGATAGGCACCGTGGCAGATTCTGCATTATGATGAGTTGAACTATTTAATTCTATATTACATTATAATAATAATAGCGCGCTTCAATCATCTTGACACCATATTAACCATGGTGTTGTGAAAAACGCATCGTCACCGAGACCCCCCCCCCCCCCCCAACCCCCCCCCCGGGCCTTGGCACAATTTTCATCCACAATGCCAGTCCCCGGTGCCAAAAAGGTTGGGGACCACTGTTATGTACTATACAAAGCATCTGGAAAAACTGGATCCTTCCTAAAATTCCAGGAAGATATTATTACAGCCCTTCTGTATCCAGAAGGTGCTGTGGCCCAATTTCCCAATCCAAATGCAGTGAGTCGGCTGCATGAGAGGCATTTTCCAGATGTCCTCCCTAGTAGCCCTACCCAAAGAGCACCCCAAAGAAAATGTTGTGTATGTGGAAAACCCGGACATAGGGCTTTTTCTGTTGCTACTACACACTAGTGGAGTATTAGCATAGGGTACAGCACGGCAGTCCTAGGGCACACTTTCACACAGCATTTCGAAAGATGTTAGATGGCCATCGCATTTTGAGAGACTCTAACCTGGAACGTTTAAAGTTATAATAAAAAAAAAAAAAAAATACAAAAATCTTTGTCGTTTTATTGTTCTTACTATTTTAATGTATTTTATGCTATACTGTAATGTTTTGTTACTGTGTTTTATTGTGTTTTCTATGCAGGTATGTCTACTGTTTTACTGTACTGTTACTGTGTTTTATTCTTAACCATTGTTTGCTTTGCAGGTACGCGATTCAGCTGCAGCACTGATATGTTTATACTGACAGCAACAGGGTTTGCTCTCACGATACGTAAATCCGTGACTCCAGCGTTGTAATAGGCGAATTCACCACCAGTTAAAAAAAAAAAAAAGCATATATACCGAAGCACAGGGGCAGGGGTAGACATAGGAGCGGATCGCCCCTATGCTTCAGCATATATTTTTATACACTTTTCTTGGCAGAGATTTCTTCATCCACATCGATCAATGTGAATGGAGGAATCGGTTAGGTTCATGTTTTTTCGTTCAGCCTACAGGTTGCAGGAAAAAAAACAAAGAAAAAAAACAACATTACAATATATGCCCAACAAGGACCAACAACGTACTGGTATGTTGCTGGACTTTGAGTGGTTATACCGGAATGATGCCTGCAGGTTTAGGTACCATTTTGGTATAGTTTTTTCAGCCAGCGGTCGGCTTTCATGTAAAAGGAATCCTCACAGCTAATTAGCCGCTAGACTGCTTTTACAAGCAGCGGGAGGGGACATCATCCCCCCTCCCACCACCTTCCATGGTTTTCTCGGCTCTCCTGTCCCACCAGCAGCCGATGGTTCCGCCAGCTGACCATAGAGGTGGTCGGAGACTAGAGCGGCTCTGATCATCTCTATGCCCTAAGAAACCGGAAGCTACGAGCATTTCATGACTTTGTTTCGCGGGATATAAACAGCGCCATTGGGAAATTGGAAAAGCATCTTATCACACCGATCTTGGTGTGGTCAGATGCTTTAATGTGGTTGTAAACCCTTACAATCCACTTTTTGCTACAGGTAAACCTATAATAAGGCTTACCTCTAGCTGCCCCGGATATCGCCTAAACCTGCATGGTTTAGGAGATATCCCCTTATCTGCCGACATCATCGGCACATGCGCATTGAAGCAATGGCATGCACGTGCCGTTTGCTTCAGTGAGTGTGCCGTTACCGGCAGCTCCCACGCACATACGACGTAATCGCGGCTCTGGCCAATGACAGAGCCAGAGTCGCGATACCCGTTAGTAACTCCGGGGAGAAATGTCTCCGGCCGGTGCTGTGTATGGGCACCGCAGCGGGGGCTTCAATCTCAGGTGAGTATTACATAACGAGCTAGTATGCTATGCATACTAGCTCATTATGCCTTTGTCTTGCAGGTCTTTTTCAAGTGGGTTTACAACCACTTTAAGGGCAGAGGAGAGATCTACAGTCTAATAGACCCCAATTTTTAAAAAATTTTTTTTAAAGGGGTCCCTGTCACCACCTATTGCTATTTATTACATTTATGCATTTTATACATTTTTTTTTATATTTGATATACAGTTCACTACACTGTTGATGCTGGCTGCTAAGCTATTGTTTTTTCCTCCTTATAACCACTAGTAGCGCAACTTTCTTTCACATTTATTATTCCCTGTGATAACAATAAAAATTATTTAAAAAAAAAAAAAAAAAAAATGAAAGGGGCAGTGTAAAAAGAAAATAAAAAAGCAAACTAAATAAGTAAAGAAATTAAATAAATTAGAGCACCTGGTGGTATTTGATCATCTTTGCGGTTTTAATTTTTTGCGCTATAAACAAAAAAAAGCGACAATTTTGAAAAAAAATGCACAATAGTGTGTACTTTTTGCTGTAATAAATGGCCCCAATTTTTTTTTTTTTTTTTTTTTTTTATATTTTTTTTCTCTCAGTTTAGGCCGATATGTATTCTTCTACATATTTTTGGTAATAAAAAAATCACAAAAAGCGTATATTGATTGGTTTGCGCAAAAGTTATAGCGTCTACAAAATAAGGGATAGATTTATGGCAGTTTTATTATTTTTTTTTTTTTTTTTTACTAGTAATGGCGGCAATCTGCAATTTTTATCAAGACTGACATTATGGCGGACACATCGGACACTTTTGACACATTTTTTTGGTCGACTGACAATTATACAGTAATCAGTGCTATAAAAATGCACTGATTACTGTATAAATGTCACTGGCAGGGAAGGGGTTAACACTAGGGGGCGATCAAGGGGTTAACTGTGTTCCCTATGTGTGTGTTCTAACTGTGGGGGATGGGACTGACTATAGGAGATGAGAGATCGTGGTTCCCAGATCGTAGGAACTCACAATCTCTCTCCTCACAGAACTGGGATGTGTGTTTATACATCTTAAAAAGCGGCCACTTCACTGCTCACCCTCCTCTGCAAGTATTCATATATTTCCAGGTGTGTGAATAACCTGCTTCCCCACTACTCACTGTGGTTTCTACCACGGTCTCATACATCACTACGAGAGTGGTGGGAAGAGAAGGTAATCGACCCTTTTGACCGTTCAAATCCCTGCAGAGGATGGTGCACTGAACACTGAAGCAGCAGCTTTTCAAGAAATGAA